>NW_014333795.1:0-36117 GCF_000341935.2 Cephus cinctus | reverse complement strand
CCCCTCCCGCCCTCTCTCATTCTATTCTCTCATCTCTCCATCGCCCTCTCCCAGTAGCCGCTCGACTCCCTCTTCTTCGCTCTCTCGCTATCCCGGAGCCAGTGCCACCCAGATTCGCGAGGTTCACTCCGGTAGCCGTTATATCGGGGCTTCCTGTTGTGCACCTACTCCCGTTAAGTCGTCATTCAGTCGTCAGGTCGGGGACCTCATTCAGACTCGTTAAAGTTTCCCTGGCAAACGCGAATCTCGAGCCGTCATTGAATCTTCGTTACCCTGAAATAATAAGTACAAGCTGGAGTTCGTCGGAGTACTGGAAAGTACTGGAAAAAGCAGTCATTGTTTTTTAAGAAAATCTTTACAACGTTGAATTAAGGATCTAGATTTTTTTTTCACGACATTAAAGTGCTTTCAAGCGAAACAGTGCCCGTGGCGTGATCGATTGACTAAATTATAATTTTATCGATTCCAATAAAGCGAAAGTATATCGATCGACGATTCGAATGCTACGAAGATTTACCGACTGCTAGATGAGCGGTTGACCTGCTGATTCGGCTGTTACGTAAGAAGAAGGAAAATGCTGGGGCACGGTAGCGTCCCTCAAGAGGTCAGTCTTCTCTTAGGGATGGAAGGTGGAGGTCGAGTCGGTTACGAAGGTCACCTTGAGAAATTTATTTTCTCGACTTGACACTGATATTTCGTTGATTGGTACTTTTTTTTTTTATATTGAAATTTTATGCAATTTTTTTATTCATTGAAAATTCGGTAATATTTTTAATGCAATTTTATTTACGAACTTTTATTGCACTTTTCGTTCTCGTTTTTTCTAAGTCGATCGTACATTTGCGTTTTATGACTGGTGAATGGGATTTTCTTTTTTTGTGAATATTATACGTTTTTGGATTTTTATTGAAGTTTTTTTTTAGGTAGGGTGAATGTTAAATTTACAGTTAGGATTTAGTGCCGTGGACTATTGAAATTTGTTTTTTGGAAATACTTTGTCGGACTTGGATATTTCCTCGTGGTTATTAATACTGTGTACTATGTGTAATGCACGGGAAGTATTTGGGAATACGCGTGTCGAGTGATTATTGACAGCTAGTTTTGATCGAATTTTGGAACAGTGATTTAGAATTTTGGTATTGATCTGAGCATCGAAATTTTTACTGGCTCGAGATCGAAAATTTATAAATGAATTTTATTATTCGTGCGAATAGCGATAATTTAGCGAATGGGTAACTCGAGGAATGGATACTGAATTTTCCCATTTTTATATGGAGGTTTGTGGGATATGAAAAATTGGAATATTAATGTAACGTGGCTTATTATTGGATACGTATCGAGAGTCTAATAATTTGTATTGTTTTTCACGGCTATCGTGATTTTCATTAAAATATACAAAACCAGATGATCCTTATCGATACTCTAACGATCGTTCTAAAAATATAAAATAATCCGTGCTATGAGGTGAAAATCCTTAAGCCGCAGTCATGGGCTGCCGTCCAGTTTTCCTAGACGTTTGGCCCTCGGCTATTTGTGCTAACGTGCCGACTGCGTAACGCACGTTACATTAGTCTTTCGATAGTGACGTTAACGTAACGTACGTCAAGCCCGTAGTAAAATTTCCCGTTGCCAATATTTTTTGCCAAGGATAGCAAATGATTTTCTATTGATTTACAATGGTTCGGCACGAGTTACTTTTGGCCAAGTAAACTATTGACAATACAAAATTGTACTATCGGAAGTTACGTGAGAGAATTTTTTTTTGACTTCCATAAGAATTGATCGGCTTTCTGAACGGGCTGTATGGGAATTCAGTTGGTCCGGATCACTGAGCAAGGTTGAATGATAGTGCGTAGATCAATTCGAAAGTCACTTGTTACACGTGACGAAGATACGAGTACTGACAGTAGCAATGAACTTGAACTCGAAATTAATATTCAAGAGCACCGTTCAGATTCATTCAGTACTTAGTCGTTTTGTTCATCTTCGGTCACGACCACATAGAACATATATGTAGAAGTGTTGCCACGTATAAAATGGGATGTGTGCATGTAAAATTTTGTGTACGTAATTTAAAACAAGTGGCTAACCTTAATTGGAATAAAATTCATAGGAAATATATCAACTTCCGGTTGTAAATTTTTCATTAACCTGTAACACGAGCTACGTAAACACCTATGGATTTTTTTTACACTGCGATATATAAAAAAAAATGATTATATTTTCTGACAAAATTTTTTTTCCACATAAATTTACATTCAGAACATCAAGTAGTCGCGTTATACTGAAACCCACTGATAAGATCGTGTCAAGTTTTCTTAAATTTGATAGTCATGTGCGTCATCCCAAGCAGCGACTGAAAAGACACTACTGACCATAACAACGGTACAAAATATAAGCATCGGCAAAGACAACAAATATTTCATGCAGTAAATTTGAATCGTTAAATTTTTTTGCAAGAAAATATTTTTTTCTTGTATTTCATATTTCAATTACTCACCTAAAATATGTAAGGTAACTAATCGCCAAGTCGTCTCTTCCAAGAAAAATGTAGAGTCCACATGTAAATCATAATTCGTTTGCACTATCGATAAAATCGATCAGTATACTAATTCGATCTAAAGACAACGTTATTAATTGTCACGGATTAATATATTTCCATTTGACACATGGCGCGAGGTTCAATGATATATCCGTGTAAGAAGTTATCATTCCGTCCGTCACGACAGATTTTATCAGTTTAAATTTCGATTTCGAATAAAAAATATAATTTCTCTTTAATTAAATATTTTTATAATAAAAATTATACAACGCTCTACAAGTAGTTAGAAAATTTTAGTTTTATATAAAATTATGTATCAGCACTTTGACACAGTGTAGTCGTTAATTACAGTGACAATTAAGACCGGTTTACTAATAAGCACTTTGTATTTTCAGTGTGAACATTGACGTCGCGTAGGAAACATAGGTATAAAATTTGATATCCAGAGCTACAACTCGTATTGATTATTCTTCGCAATCTATGCAAAAACGGTATTCGATATTACGCAACAAGTGCCTCTTTAGCATTTTAAAGAATCCGCCAATAAGAATCGCAGCGAAAAGCCGTAATTTTTGAACGATATCGCTAATCAGCGACGAGCGAGTGGGAGATGGAATAAATATCGACGAAAGAAGACGGATCTACGAGCAAACAAGCTTAACGGACAAAGAAAGAAAGCGTCGGCGCGATAGCAGAAATGTCGGTTAGAATCACGTGAAAATTCACGAGTCCCTCTTGCGAGGGAGAAGGGATAGAAGATGGCGGGGACGATTGAAGAAGAGAGGGGAGCTAACCAAGGAAAAAGAAGTGACCGGCGCGGCGGCGACGGGAGCGAGGAAAACTAATCGTCTCCGGCGCTGTCGCTATATGGAAACTGAGTCTAGTCTCGTTGTAACGTCCGTGCATGTAACGCGCATCCACGACTCGGGATTTCTGTTCCTGTTAATGAACATTCCGGCCACTGTACGCGTACGCGATTACACCACGTGTAAAACGAGTGTCCTCGTCACCTTCGCCGTTGACGTCCACAGAAGACACGCCCGTCGCTTCCGGCCACGATGCCATATACCAGAGTACGTGATAAATTCTTATAGGAATTGTTTTATACGCTACATGAAAACTCGCCATCTCGATGGTTTCTGACCTTTTCTTGAGCTTTGTTACCCTTTATTGGATTTTATTGCACGACAGTGCTGCCACACCTTTCAACAGGTCACAGATGGCCTTGCCTGACATATATAGGTATATGTTTGATACTGTGATTCAACGTACACGTGTTACCGCATTCGAGGATCGGAAGTGCAGCCACGTGGACTAGCACATATGTGAATCTCTCCCCTCTATCGTTGATGCAGTTATTAGTTCGTCCTTAGAGAGTGAGAACGGTAGGCTAAACTCTAGTGGGTCACTGGAGCAAACTTTGGTCTCCCTTCCGATACTTTTGGCCTGGAGTGTTCTTGGAGTGTTAGCCTTGCACTTCGTAAATGTGCTTGTGGGTGGTTACGTCACTTTGACGCATTGCTCCAACGGCAGGAGGATAGATTCGATTGTTTTGTGTGATTCTTATTGATTTAATTTATGGGAATTATATTTTTCTACAGAAATTTCATGCTATTGAATATTATACTGTGGCTGTTGCATCAGTGATTATATACACCACGGAATGTGGTGACAAGGCTATAATTTTGAACTGCAATTAATTTAACGATTTCGTTGTGGTTGTTGCTTCTCGTTATAGACGATTTTTTTTGTTTAATTATATTGGAATACATGTGTTCCAAGCCTCTGCATATTGTCAATTATGCTTCTACGATCCGTTAATCTATTTTTATTTACTTCATTATCTCGCAACGTCATTGATGTCGGATTAATCCCTAACCCGTACTTGTACACTTAAATAGATTTTGTTACATGGCTATTTCTTTATATCGTTTGATCATTCTATATCTTAACCTAGGAGCAGTTAGGTTAGGACCTCTTTAATATAAGAGTTTAAAGGTTATGCGCCCATATCGATTTTATTGAATCGCTTCTGCAGTTATTAAATACTGGCGATGTCACCGTCTTCAAAACTATTCTTAACTCTGGGTTAAGGTTATGTTCCAGGTCGATATTCATGACCCGCCTAACCGTTCGGGAATTAGTTCACGTGAACTTTTCAAATAATGAAAATAACCTGAAAATTACGTATTTTTTGGACGTATATAAAATTTACTTTGTAATTTGACAAAACTGCGTCGATCATCCATATCTTCATTGTTGAACAAAAACAGATTGAAATTGATTTTTAAAAAAACCCAAGTCGTCCCAGAGACCGACGGTTGATACGCGAAGTTGATTTAACTCTTTTCTCAATTTATTGCCTTGAATGCACGCGAAGGAAATTATATATTCCCATAATATCGCACTGTGCACTGGAATCTAAAATTGTACTTTGTTATGATTGATGCTTAAGTTCAAATTTTATTTCGTGTATTACAGCGATTTGACGCATTGCAGGGCAATTGTAATTGCTGTAGAAACTAATGGAAAATTCATTACTTATCTGGGAGTGTCTGATAATTCTGAATGAACGATTATATTAACGAACTATATAACGTAACGTGTTACGTAACGTTTTATGACAAACTTAACTCATTCTCAGACTTAAATACATAATACATTTTGTGGTATTATATATGAGAATGAACTATACGTATTACCTATTTTATCACGTTTACAGAACTTTGTACAGAGGATAGATGATATAGCTTGACTTCATGTGAATCAAAATTAATCGAATTATCGCTACTTTGCAAACTGAGTTTAAGAATGATTTATATTTTTTTCCTCCAAAACTTTGTATTAAACAAATTTTATTATTATTATTTTCTAATGTAATTGTGAAACCGTGCACAGGAGAGCTAGCTCAAAATTCATTATGAAGCTCTTATTATTGTATATCTTGTACTTGTCTATTTGTATGGTGCCGTTTATCTGGTTGTCATGACGCCCTTGTCTCCTGATAAAAATGATACCGATAATTATTATAATGATTCAGGGTCATCAAAGTTTATTCTTAATAGGCAAAAAATGATAGTACAAGTTTTAAATATTCTCAAGAAAATTTTTAAGTACTTTTTAGGCGCAATCACAAGAAACCCAAAAAACTGTTCAGGCATTAATAAAATTGTTTGTTTCAGGGTTCTGGATATCTGAAGCGTGCGAACAGTGATCGCCTCCATGAAATATTTAATCAGGTATTTAAAAGTTTCGTTAAATATTTTCCAAAAGATCATTTTGCTTGTCCTATCTGATAACAAGTATCAGTGGTCCATTATGAGGATAATAAGCAATGATAATAATTTTTCGTTATCGTGCAATGAATTAATTTTCCCGTAGGTAAGCATTTGAATGATTAATTTAAAAAAGTTTCTACCATACACGCACGAAGAGCTGTATATTAATTTTTGAAGAAAAATCTACGTTTAACTTCAAAATGTATTAACTCTCTGTGATACAGTGTAATTAACGTTAATGCTCGTATCACAATTTTTTAATTGCACTCGTGCACTCTGATTGCAGTATGCGACGCACGAGAAGAATGGCGAGAAGTTCATGACCCCTGCTGACTTCGTGCGGTCTTACCTTGGCCTTTATACGAATACCGATTACAATCCCGACTCGGTCAAGCTGCTTGCTGCCATCGTTGATACCAGCAAAGATGGGTGAGTCCTGGTGGGCATCTGTAAAATCCAAGGAATGTAAATATACAAAAACAAAAGATTACCAGACAGATTAGGCATAATTGCCTTTTTACTTAAATATACATTAATTGAAGTTAAAGGGATTTCAAAACTTTTTTTCTTTTACAGCCTCATCTCCTTTACCGAGTTTCAAGCCTTCGAGGGGCTGCTTTGCGTACCGGATGCCCTTTATAGGACAGCTTTTCAGCTGTTCGATACTAATGGAAATGGAATGGTTGCATTTGGTAGCTACTTGCCTTTATTTCTTGGACACCATTTATCATCTTATTCCTCCTACTAAATGGCCCATTGACATTTCAGACGAGTTCGCTGAGGTGATGAAGAAAACCGTACTGCATCAGAGGATGCCGTTTAACATGGATAGCGATTTCATTAAATTATATTTTGGCAAGGATAAGAAGAGACTTATTACGTATGCCGAATTCAGTCAGTTTCTTCATGTGAGCTTTTGACCATTTTTTAATAGACTCTTGTCATTGTATCTGGCGATGTTTGAGGTTCTATACTTCTTTCAGGATTTTCATGAGGAATACGCAACGGAAGCTTTTAGAAAATTTGATAAGGACGGCGAAGGATTCATCTCGGCTGTAGACTTCCAGGATATAATGCTTAGTATTAAGAGTCATCTGCTCACTAAGGAAGTTAAAGAGAATCTTTCTGCTGTAAGTGTCAATATGAATTATATAATAGTATTAAGGGTCAGTCCAAGTATTCGATATAGGATCAGTTTAATATTTGTTAACGCATTCTACACGAATCACGAGAATTTTATGTGGTTTCTGTTTTAACGCTTGAGACGAGATCACGAGAGTTGTTGGATTTTCATTGTCGTCATACCTGACCCCCTGGGTACAATTAGGAATAAAATGATTAATCCACAATGTGTTAAATGTTAAAACATTAATTATCTTGATCAAATACAATGGTTTTGTTTGCCTTATTTCAGGTTGTACATGCTAGTCAGACTGGAAAGAAAGTTAGTTTTCCTTACTTCATGGCGTTCCTTTCTCTGCTCAACAATATGGAGCTTATCAAGCGTATCTACCTGAATGCAACAAATGGTCACAGGAATCAGGAAGTAACCAAAGGTGCGTCAGTACGTTTTTCTTAAGGCACGTATCCTCAGTGATGATACTGCTTATTATACTTTGCCTTGTTTACAGGTATTACATAAATAAATTTAAAAAATCAAATACTCATATGCGTTTCATAAGTAATTATCTGAACTGTTACAAAGTATATCTACTCGGGATTCATTATTGTCACGTAATAACGCAATTATGTTTCTACAGAGGAATTTCTTCATTCCGCACAAATGATGTCGCAAATAACACCGTTGGAAGTGAATATACTTTTTGAACTTTGCGACCTTCTTCATCAGACCGGGTGAGTGCCTCTTGTGCGGAAGAAAAAGTACGGTCATCAATCAACCGCTGAATCGAATTTACATTGATCAAGCAATCGCAAAAGAGAACTCGGTTCGATATTAAGAAATTTGCTTAGAGCTTTTGTCTATTCATTTTCTTTTAGATCGTTTTACACGTATTTGAACGAACTCGAAATAGGCTGATCATCACTAAGTTATCATATGTGTCCGATGAGTCATTCACTGGTTTTCATGCTTATAAATCTGATACGCATTACACTGCTTCCACATTTGGTCGGCATTTAACACTATACTGAGAATACCTGTTTACGTTGTTTACGCTGCACGGATCAGGTCTACGGATGATCCTGAGGCGGATACGCGGTTGGGGTGCGTCTTTGTATTTCAGAATATCTCGTGCTAGAAATATGTCGCACGCACGTTAACAGATTTCTTACCATGCTAGGATCTACTTGAGGAAGATTTTATTTGAAGATCAGTAACAAAATTATACAATCGGACATATTCGAGAAAAAAAATACTTCTCAAGCGCCATATATATTTTTTAATAATTTCGCAATATGGGATTACATTATGACATTCTCTTTCTATAAAAATTATTTTCATGACTTGTTATTGAAATTGGATTTTTTTACGCGTTACAGAAAAATCGTGTACAACGATCTCGTGGTGATTACACCGGAACAGTATTTCAGGCAGATCACAAAGCGTCTTGCGGAAATCAAAGCAGTATCGGTGAGTTCAATGAGTAAAAAAAAAAAAGTATAAATCAGTTTTTTATTATGTGAATTTATACAGCTGGTAATATCCGTTAACTTTTTGTTATAAGGTATTCAATTTGTTTTTCATTGTATTTAGAGTCCCGAAGAGCGTGGAGTTATCGTTCAAATTTTGGAAAGCGGATACAGATTTGCTCTCGGTTCCGTTGGAGGAGGTGCGTCAAAAATGAATTTGATTATAAATTTGAAAATTTTGTAAACAAGTTAATCATTGCTCTAACGGAAGTTACTTTGTTTCAGCTGTGGGCGCCACGGCCGTGTATCCCATCGATCTTGTGAAAACCCGAATGCAGAATCAGAGAACGGGGTCATTCATTGGCGAACTTATGTACAGAAACAGTTTTGACTGTTGCAAAAAGGTTGGAATCGAAAAGTCTCACGAGAAGACTGCTCCTGCATCGTTAATAATGAAGCTGGTCCATTGCGTTTGACAGGTTATTCGTCATGAGGGTTTTTTCGGATTATATCGAGGATTGGTTCCCCAATTAATGGGTGTCGCTCCCGAGAAAGCCATTAAGCTCACAGTCAATGACTTCGTGCGAGATAAATTCATGGACAAAAAAGGAAATATTCTCCTTTACGGTGAAATTATCTCAGGAGCTTGCGTAAGTGACGTCATTAACTGTTATCCTTATCTGCCCTTCGTTACTATCCGACCATGAAACAAGTTGAATATTTTATTTTATTTTTTTTCCAGGCCGGAGGATCTCAAGTCATATTCACAAATCCCCTGGAGATTGTTAAGATTCGGCTGCAGGTTGCTGGAGAAATTGCTGGCGGTTCCAAAGTCAGAGCGTGGTCGGTTGTCAAGGAATTAGGGATCTTTGGACTGTACAAGGTATGTTATTTGAAATTTGAAGTATTCAATTGTCAAGCTTTTTTGTCATTAACAAATATATCCTCTTCGACAATCCAATTTCTTTATTTCAGGGTGCCCGAGCTTGTTTCCTACGTGATGTACCATTCAGTGCTATTTATTTTCCCATGTATGCTCATACGAAAGCGAAAATGGCCGACGAGGGCGGATATAACACACCTATTTCTCTACTTCTTTCCGGTGCCATTGCTGGTGTTCCTGCAGCTGCATTGGTCACACCTGCAGACGTCATTAAGACTAGGTTACAGGTAATTCAATCTCTTCCATATCACCTCTTTAACGTTCTATAGAAAAATCCATACAATTATTATTGCTATTGTAGGTCGTTGCGAGGGAAGGTCAAACCACCTACAACGGCTTAATGGACTGCGCGCGTAAAATCTACAAGGAAGAAGGTGCCAGGGCATTCTGGAAAGGCGCAACAGGTACGCTTTTTATCAAGCAACGTCACTATGTCAAGATCCTTTTATCATACCGATACAGAATTTTCGAGCAAACTGGAATCCATGTCATTGCACTCTACGACCTTCGTTACCGATTATCTCTGACCTTTGAAGTCTATCATCTTTTCGGTTTGAGATAAACTGTCGTCTCTCGACAGGGACAACGTATCGCATCACTCATTGACTTGGCTCGAAGTGCCTCAAAACTATTTAGAACATCCTTAGAAATACTAGTAGTATTGAGCTCTTAGAATTTTAAATTTTTAAATTAATGACAGTCAGTAATATATTCTGTGATGTTCGATTGCATGCGGACGGTTCACACCGTCGCATCATTCGGCATCTTTCTTCCTCCCTTATATGATCCGGAGACTTACTCATCAGTAAGTACACAAGTTCCCCAAATTCTTCTCACTTTTCATGACGTCCGTGTGCAGAGTGGTCATCGAGTTAATCATCTGTGCTTCTTACTTATTATCTAATTGGTCCCGCACGTCGACCGTACTACTGTGAACGAAGTACTAGGAAGATTTTTTTAATTACTAATTACAATGACAATTATTATTTTTACTATACTATTAGTCATTACGAAATCGTCACGTTGTATCTGCGTGCGAAATTCCCCTTGCGAATATAACCATTGGGGGAGAAATTGTTGCTCGACTCACCTATAACTTCCATGAAATAATCTCACGTTTATTAATGAACTATTTTACAGCTCGAGTCTTCAGATCTTCACCTCAATTCGGCGTGACACTCTTCACCTACGAATTACTGCAGCGATTGTTATTCGTCGACTTTGGAGGATCGTAAGTACATCGCATCGCGTCGCAATGCCAGCGAGCGAAGAGAATCTCGATCTATATGGCGCTTTGTGCTTTCTGGGATGAAGCTTTAAAATAATCCTCGCACAATCCTGGTTTGAACTAGACGTCGCTATACTAACATCCGGCTATCGGTCTCTGGTCATTAACTTTTAGATAATGGGTATATAGTTCTTAACGACTTTGAAAGTATTTCACTTGGATCATTAATACATATGTTAGAGTGATATTGTAGGAAAAATATGAGACCTATGTAGATCCGAAAAAATCGGCTTCCCGCTTTCTAGAGGTTAATCCAAAAAGCTTTTGACTTCTGTCAAAATTATCTTTTACTAACTAGGAAATATTAATTTTTTTTTTCTAATCAGTCAGAATACTCTATTTTCAGCTAATGTTTTTCTTGCATTTTATCCTAACAAAGCTAATACAGATTATTTCACTAATCCATGATATCCTCTCGTGGACCTGTAGAGACTACATGGTAATGCAACTGCGCTTTGAAAAAATTGCATAACAATGCTACGCAGTTGACCCACATAGGCAAAGCTACAGCTACGAACATGCTTATATCTTTACACTACGAATGAACTATGGCGAGCAAGGGTAGTTAGACTTGTGTCCCTTAAAAGAATTGTATGTCAGTTTATGTAACCATATTTGAAAAATGGCTTAACGACAAACACCCTCGTTAAACTAGACTATGCCATCATAGTAGAATTAGTGCCTTATAGAAGTTCATATTTTCCCATTAAACAAAGGCACAAGAACGTTCTTTAGTACTTATGTAGCCTTGAAGTATCGTCACAACCAAATTGTGAACGACCTGCACCGAAGCTGAAGATCGGCAGAGTGCTGCATCAGGCGTGACCCATGTGAGATGAAAGAGTAACGTGAAAGGATTCCGTAGAAGAAAAACTGTTAAAGCCCAAAGCAAATAGTACAAGACAAAAAGCGCTCCAGTTCGTGACGCTTTATCAATTGGCAAGAGAACAAATTAACGAGAGTTGGTATTATTTACAGTCGACCTAGCGGCTCCGAGCAGAAGGTGCCCGCCATGGGAGTGGCAGATGAGATCCGATCCACCAATCCAGATCACATTGGTGGCTACCAGGTAGCTCTGCCCATCTTCATGGGTATCGAGACCAAATTTGGTCTTGCCCTACCCAGGTTCCAGGCTCTCACTGGAAAGTAAGAAGGTCATCGCTAGACGCAGCTAGAAGCTATAGGATGCTTGTAGCGACCCCTTCAGTCAGATAAAAATGCGCATACACAATCTACGAATCAGCGATCCGGTCATGAGGCGACTATTTTGAGACAACTTTTTTTACTTTGTTTGCGATATTTTTTTTTTGAAAATTAAGCGCATCGTCAAAACTTTATCGGTCTGTGTCAACGTTATCAAATGTGAGAAATTATTGTAAGGTTGACGAAACGCTTCGTTCTGTATATATGGTAGCCATTATCGTTTTCGATATAGGTTCGTCTGACGTTACAAAAAGAACTATGCTTGGACATACGTTTGGCCTCCGTGAGATAAGACCTTTTTTTTATTTTGAGGTATTACCGTAAAAAAGGTTTAAAGAAAAAGATGGTAATAGGAAAGATAAAGAAAATCGAGGATTCATAATATAGACGGTTGATCCACGTGACTATATATAAGTTCATGCTCATGTATTACTTTTTTTTGAAAAATTGTAATTCCACGTGGCCATATCGTAGAATTGATTGAAATATTTCTTTGTGCGATTCTTTGTTTGCGTAATGCGAGAGCGAATCTTTGTGATTGTGACTGATAACTGTAAATAGCAAGATTCAATGAACATTCAGGTTTTATGTGTTAGTACGCAGTAAGGCACAAAGAAGTAAAATGAAAAATAATTTTTAAACACTTAAGCAGCAAACACAAATTGCTGTTTATGCCAGGTCGAATCATAATGTTAAATTCGATCGATAGAATTTGAAGTTTTTTTACCTGTGTATCTTTGATCAGTTGCCATACTATATTGCTATTGACCGATCATTTTGAATTTAAATATAAAGAAGGGGTTCGTTACATTCTAGCCATCAATTCATCGGGTTCAGTGATTCTACTCGTAGATAAATGTACATACAATACATAATATATATATTTAATATATATATTATATATATTATAAATATGAGAAAAAATGAAATATACATACATTTTACAACTACAAGTTCAGAAATCCGTCGCGAGCGCGAAGAGCTCGGAGTCACCTTTTGTTTTTATACGTGACTATAAATATTTAATCTCGACACACCTCACCTCGTGTTACTTAGGCTAATTATTTCAAATTAAATACTCTCGACATCAAACTACTGAGGATACCTGCTAAATGAACCGTCAGCTTCCGGTCGCAGAGTCCTTGACCAGTCGAACGTCTGGAATTCTTAGATAAAAATGATGGTACATTCAATGCGCCATCTTGTCACGGTCGATGTTTCTTTTCGAAGTGCGCATGCGCCGTTTTTAAAAATGCGCAACTCGAACAACAGACAGCGACTGGGCAATTGCACAAAGTAAACTAATTATTGAGATAATCTATTTTACAAAGCTTCACAAGAGATTCATACTATATCGATAATACATAGTACGCATATGTAACAATTGACGGATATCGTGTCTATTGACGAAATTCAATCTCTGGCGCAAACGTAATCGCGTCGCGTAACTCTTATAACCATTACGATACAAGAACGGCGGAACTATAAACGCTAAAAAGATAGATAACGTCACCATTATCAATATCTCAAAACTGTCTTTTACCAAATGTTATCAAACGTGATAATTTAGATTTACCTCAAATGCAAACTGTGAAGATATAAATACATTTAAATCAAGCCCCACTTGTGAATATCTATGCTACTCCAGGCATATATTTTAAAATAAGAATAAATATTATTTAAGTGACCTGCACTGGGTTTCTTGTATTTCTCTTTTTACATTTACCTCTGCTATATACTAGGTGTATTTAATTTTAGTATTTCATCGACGTGCATCAATGTCTCTACACGTACAATACAAAGACTGACTACTGTTTTATTTAATACTCTTATTGCAATAACCAATCTTATCGATACTTAGAGATTTAGTGTAATCGACAGTATAATGTCTCGTAATAAAATGTATTCGCTATCGTCGCTAGTCTCATAGTCCAAAGAATCGTTATAGTTTTCCATCGTTTCGTCGAATTTACGTCGATTAGACGTACAGGAACTCGATGGCGTTTTCTTGAGGTCTGATAAGGGTAAGAGAATTTTAGTATAAAATTGAACAAAATTTCTTTTCTTTCTACCAAAAGAAGTTCCTTCAAAATCGTACCGCACAGATGAGGAAATTTTTTGGATAATACAAAATTACGCGGACACCTTCGTTTCTTTCCGACGTTATACGGCTTCTTGTTCAAATAATTTCCTCTGTATGAAAAACAAAGCCATTAAAAGTCATAGTTATAGCATGGACAAAATAATGTTAATGGATACGGAAATGATACTTACGCGGGTCCGTAATTACAGACGTGTAATTTATACACAATATTATTTTTTCTATATCGAGAATATCCACAACCAACTAGATAAGTATCTGCCCAAGCGATCTGTGAAATTCATATGCATTAAAGAATTGCATAAAGTAATTAATTTTTTAAATTTCATTCGATTTTATCAACATAACCTTAATCTTTGTGTATCATGTGTAATTATGAATAATATTGAAAAGTTACTTTCAATCGTTTACTGCACCTGTGTATAGTGGCCAGTGCTTGGTGGTTTCCTATCGTATGGTCTGAATTTGTAATCAGTGTATTCGTTAAACCAACTTTGTATATGTTGTCGAAATTCCATATAGCGTGTAGACTGTCCTCTGATTTTTGTCAGACCGATGTTTTGACCGACTGGAAATCTCGCTATTTGACATATTGTGAATTATCATTATATAAGGCTTAATCGAGAAACCGGTATTAATTTTTATTACGTCATTTATAATTAGTTGATATATTAAATAATTTTATATACACACCAACTTTTATGTCTCTTGGATTGCTGTGTCGAAACGTACAACGATTCGCCCAAGCTTGAGCTCTACTCGCCAATTCGTCATCCCAATACTGTATGACGATTGATTGTTAATATACGAAATATATTTAATAAGGAAAATTCTCTTAGGATGTATTTTTTTCGTAGGACAATTTATGTAAATTATATTTTAATTAAATCGCATCGGAGACTCTATTGTAATTTCTTATTCGGTATTAATCTACACTTTATTCGGTCAGTCGTAACTTTATGTTTCATCGAAAGATAATCGATATCTATTGAGTGCATTTGAATCTGGCGCTTAATTTAAAATCTATTTTCATTGGGATTTGGGAATTGCTAATTTATGGAGGGGGGCCCTTAGGGCTCGTTCCCTAGCGGCGAATTCCGGCTCCTACAGTTACGTTTCGAGCGTCTTAGCTAGTGTCCGTGCCAAGTGTTATCTCGAACCTTGTGAAATTAATCAGCAATCGAAGGAAAGAAGCCAGTGCCGAAACCATAATCGAGCGAAGGAAGGAAGGACAGGCCTCCGCAGATTACGTTCCCGTTAGATTTGGTGAGTACCTTTTTCGCTATCAGAATTTTAGAAATGTTTTGCGAATCTGAAATAATATCCGTCTTGTCTCGAAGGCAATTTTCTTGCTTACCGGGACTGACTATCGTTTCAATCCCCCAAGTAAAAGGACGATAGTGCCGGATACCATGTGTCATGTAGACTTTTTTTGTAAAATTATCTTTTATCTCGATGTATCGTAATCAGTGGTCATTTTCTTTAACTTGGCACTATGGAACTGTCGTGTAATTTCTAAGCTACCGACTATCTTCTCGACTACGAAGCTTTTAGGACCCCTGTTTCTGCTGCTTGGTTGTCTTCCGGTGAAGGAAATTTTGTTGTATTTGTTTAATTATATTTTCTCTTTTCTATCTTTTCTCGTGGTATGCTAAATCTTAGTTCCCTTCTTTTTTTGGATAATCCCTCGGCTTTCCAGCCAGCGTTTTGCGCGGTTTACCCCCTCAGCGTGACCATCGGCCTTATAACGCTCGAATTATCGATGGCGTACCCCAAATTAATTTTTCGCAAGATCTTCGCACCTTGGTAGATCTCGCTCCCGTTATATTGGATCCTATCAAACTTATTCTCGCGGCCTAACGTGAAAATTCTCTATTTTAAAAGCTCTGTAAACTTATGAACGGCTTGTCTGTCACTTTTCGCTCGCTTTCTTACTCTGTCTCTCGTATTTCTGTTCCTATCCTCGCCCAGCCTTTCGCATGCCACGACGTTCTCCCAGGTGAGCTAACCTCTGAATCGACCGTATTGTGGAGCTTTCGTCGACCGCTCGATTTTCGGAATAATGTCGCAATACACCTACCATTTTACGCATATTCGAGGCAGGTGGTTGATTGGCTACGCGACCTTTCGCTACCTTTTCGCGCAATTGATTATGAGTATTAACAATATCTTGTATAACGTCACACGTTATACCACCAGTTTCTGAAATAATGAAATTTCACGTATAAACGTAAATCGCGAGAAACGCACCTGAAGTTGGTTCCAGGATAGAAATGAAATACAACTCCGTATTTTAAAATCCATCTTACCCAATACTTCAACATGAGGATAAAAGACTTCCCCAAGGATTCTCGTAGCAATAAAGTCCAACGTTACCAAAGACAAACAAATTTTTTTAATCATATTTATTTATTTCCAACTATATAAATACTTCAAAATGTACGGCCGATGGTACAAACTTCCTTCGTTACTATCAGGTGCTATCGGACAGTTCCACTTATTAAATTTCTTCACAAAGCCTACAAAACTTCTTTGTCACAATGCTCGCTCGACGATTCAACACTACACTTCTCACTCTCAGAGCTTTTACATCGTGTCTTCCTAATTAACGTACATACAATCGTCGTACAATTTTCCGGCATTCGTCAGGCGGTAAATTGTGCGCCAGTGCCGCCATCTGCACTTTGAATTACGATACGTTACGCCGGACTACATTACACAGTCGCGCCACCTGCACCAGTTTATAGCGTCCGTGTTCTCGACACATCACGCTTAGATCGTTGAAAAAATAATAAACGATAACGGGCAAAGCAGTCGGAACGAAAGAATCTCAATTCAATTCGCCATATACAAAGACCCCTCGCAAATCTACTGATACTTTTCGCACGATCTTCTTTCACCGGGAACGGAACTTTTCAAATCTCATTAGACGTTGCTCTCCTGTGAGAAAGGATATGTATTTTCTTGCCATAGTGACGTTACCGCGTACAGTGTATCTATTACCTATATCTAAATATTGTACTGTACTACTTATAAGATATACAATACACGTGTAATATGTATTATCACATGATGCTATAACTAGTACTCTGTCTAGCTGTTTACCTAAAGTTGCGACATTTTAAACAAATTTAGCTTCGAGGCAACTTTTTATCTTTAGCATACCTGTCATCTGCAGCTGTACTGTCTCTTGGTGACTTGTGCACGAATCTCAATAACTTTATACAACTTTAATATTTCACTTCGCATATTAATTCGACCGTGCATGGAGATTTACGTATATGATTAAATAGATTACTAAACTAGTGGACTAGAAGTGCGTTTACAATTACCGTGATTACTCGAGCACGGTCTACCTTAGATTACAATTGTCTTATATTACTTAAGTACAATTTGCTAATTCGGCTTTTTTTTGTTTCTATATACTACGTCATTTTCCTCGGTTTAAATCTTGACCGGACACGTCGTTCCCCTTATCAGTGGACAGCCGAAAAATTAATTCCATTATCATTTGCTAATGATCGTTGTCGAGGAACTTTGGAAATTAACCATACGCGCATTGCGCACCCAAATGATAGTATCCTCCTTGAGCTGTAATTATAAAATTTAATATTAATTATATTTGTTGTTACAAATGAAAATCGAATCAAATTGACACGTAACAAGGCATAGAGAAATTGAATTTTATCCAATCTTCGAGTATTAGATATGTTCTGACGTATCTTACACGCTTTTCATGCAATAATTCTTAATCGATCATCAATTAACTTTTTTTAATACTCACAGCAAAGTCCAGAATATTTATTCGAGTAGGACATTCCATAATTTCCACAGGCTGGTTGTCCGGATTGATAAGGCTGATAACCAAGGACATTACCACTGTTGAAAAAAATCATAAAAAAAAAAAATTTAATCGATTTTCTTCGGGTATCGCAATGCGGGTACGAGTAACATTAACGCAAGGGCTTGATTAAAGATTTTTGAGTACGTCAGTGTAATAATGATAGGTATTAAAAAAAAATGTTATTCACCTTGGTCCGTAATTGCATACGTAGTTTTTCGTGTAACCGCGGGCGGGGTCATAATAAAATGAAAATCCACAACCCAGAAGGTGAGTGTCACCCCAAACGAGCTGAAAATTGATTAGAAAAAGTCTTATGAAAGATAATTGAATAAAATTCAATTTTCACCTATAATTTCTTAAGGAGTATATAATTTTGAAAATATCTCATAATAATTCTGACACGGATATCAATGATATCTGGTGAATGAATTAATTTATAATTGCTTGAAAAATCTTTAAATTTACAATCAGTCTTAAACTAACAATGCTCTTTATTGACAATAACCGAGCAATGGTTTTTTTGCTTTATTATTGATTAACTTTAGCTTGCCTGTGTATAGTGACCTGTAGCTCGACTAAAGCCAGCATGATAATGTTGAACTTCGTTGAACCAGCCTGAAATTTGTCGCCTCCAATTGGGTTCCCCATCGTAAGGCCCAGGGGGCCTTGTCGTCCAAGTTCGAGCAATGTTCTGTCCTACTGCGAACCTTCCTAGAATCAATTAATTTGAACGATCAATCAATTATCAATTAACGAGGTACACGTGCCATAACTCATCAGTGTAAAAGTCAAACTGGAGCACGAGATACTGAGAACTTTCTGAGAAATTTAACGATTGCCTTGATTGAGAAAAAAATTTTTTTTTTTTTTCAAATTCAATCAAGCAGTCCCCACCGAGTAACTCAGACTAACACGAGGCTAAGTTACAGCGAGGATCGAACGAGCGTATAAGAAGTTTATCTAAATTTTTGAAAATAATATGCAATTTTTTTCTCTCCGTGCAATCATTGCCGCAGTTGTTGAAAAATGGAGAGAAAAAATTGTAGAAAAAATCAAAAGTTTGTTTTCCTGCAATTAAGGAAACTTATATAAGCATCGTATTTTTCCCCAGGACACCAGAACGAAATACATTATTTTTTGGAAAGTTACAATATGGGATGGTCACCGGGATTTCTTAATGGAAAAATTATAACTCAGCTTCAAAGCCTTAATTATAACTCTTGTCTAATTTCTATTTTACTTCGAAATAACCGGGAACGCATTGTCACACGATGCTGCGATTCATTCTCTTATAATTATCGTGTAATCGAAACTCCGAGTATCAGTTGATCATCGTGCAGTTGACGAGCTGCGATTAAAAAGTCAGCGCGAAATATATTTCAATGATTAACCACGAAAAAGGTCAGTTATGTCAAAACGGGTTATAAAATAACCGTTATAAAAATCAGGTACTGTCAGTGCTTATTTAAATATAAATTCACTCGTTTTTCATTTTTTATTGAAAAATAAAAATATCACCTCAAATTAATTTAATACCCAGACTCCTTTATATTTTCAGACTTTTTGGCATTTTAATTTAATCAGACTCCCCGCTGGCTAACTGTGATTTCTTATAGAGATTATTTCAAACGAGTTTCCACTCACTACACTATTACTTTCATGGTTCAATATATACTTACGGACATTTCGCGAATTGTCATGGGATTCGCCACAGCGATCAGCCCATTTCTGTGCAGCAGCGGCCAATTCGTCGTCCCATACCTTAAAAAAAAAAAAATCATCAGTCACTTCATCGGGACTATTGACAGTATAAATTTTATAAATAAAAAGAGTCATTCGATAATTCTAAATCGACATAACCAATTTCACGTATAATGTCTTAACGTTTCGTAAAATGAAATTTTTCATCGTGACAGTCAATACACATAAGTTACCATTTCCATCATATTGGCAGCTCCAGGCTGTCCATTAATCCTTCCCAGTGCTACCAATTGTCTCAGACGATTATGTTCGTCGAGAATGGTCTGTTTGTCTTGGCAAGACATACCTCCGGCACCTGGATTAAATAAAGCAAAAAAAATAATAGAATTTTTAATAAAATTTGTTTTCCACCTACCAATGTTATTCCTAAGCACAGTCACTGTATCTAGACGTACGGACGGTATAGCTAACCGTGACAGTACAATGGATTCGATTAAAGCCTGTAGTTACGGTTGATCCGATTGCGGAAACAAGCCTTGAATAATTGGACTGTTTCGGGTCGAAAGCGCATAAGCATGTCTTCCAAAATTCAAACACGAATTAGCCATATTTCTGTTGATTGCCGGGAATCACGATATCACACGAGACGCCAAATATCTCATAGTCACATCGATCGTTGTCAACCGTTAAGATCACAAGCCGAAAATAGATATTCGGCTCGATTCGTGGGTGTCGAACGAGCCAGTGGCTAAGGATCGCATGTGATTATGAAATCCACCTTGAAATTGAGGATAGTCAAGTTTTTTTAGCTCGTCAATGGCACGCGCCGCATATTTTATTTATCGACACGAGGATCCGATTGGCTGCCGAGAATATATATTTTTTTCCCACAACGGACGATTCTCCCGTAAATCAAAGGCATAAGCTGCTTTAACGGTTCTTATGCAACGACGAGTCGCGCGACTGGCATCGCTCGATGAGATATGCGAGATATTTTGAGTGATTTTTTTTAACCTTAAAAAGACGTAAAAAAATTATGCCAAATACAGGTTCGCTGTCACGCGAGATACTTTCAGTCGATTTCTTCGTGTACCTGCGCACTTATTTTTCACCGCGAAATTCGAACAATGTCGTGTATTGGATATACGGATTGAATTAATTGAACGGCGACAATACCGGAAATCGCATGCCGAGCCCATCTAATTTCCGGTAGAGAAAAGTTTTGACGGTTTTCGTCATTAGCTACTCATAATGGGGAATGGTGCGCTGTCGTCGCTTGGCCCTCTGTCGGCAGTTTCCGGAAGTTTTAGGATCGCGGCTACTTTGGTTTATAACAATTAATACTCGTCGAGCTCAAAATAACTTGAGCTGTTTGTTCAGGGGTGTTGATAAAAATTTAAACAAAATTTTTTTTTCCTTTTCTAATGTTTCAAATCGAAAAATGGAGAAATTCACGAAGTCTGGAAGTGATGTGTTTGAATACTTTTTTTTTTTAACTTTTTTTTTCTCTTTTCGCCAATGCTCGTTTCAACGCGAATTTATGATATTTCCATTTTATGCAAATGACTGCCAGTGCCAAAAATATAATATCGATTGGCATGCAAACTGCAGAATTTATGAATCATTGGATAAGTACGCTCGTTTACTCATTTCTTTTTTTCTGCCGTTGCACGTGTTTTCTAATGTGCACGTGGTCACTATTGATATAGCTATATGTATATATACGAAGTCGCGTGCTTTTTTTTTTAAGTGATCGTTAGTATCATATCGCTTGATGGAATGATGGTTATATATGTAGATAAGTGTACAAAGTATTGCACTGATATCTTGGATAAGAATAAATTACGTTTTTATTAATTGTCGATTAAAAATTAAATAATGATAAAATTTAAGTAATGAAAGTAAATAATAAAATGTCGGTCTAATGTTTAATTTTAATACTTGGCAAAATTCTACATGGAAATACATCGACAGAAAACGTATAATTGGATATTGAAAAATAATAGAAGAATTAATTGTAAGTTTAATTGGTCAACGAAATCGAATATTTATATCATAAATGGTAAGTGCTTTGTTGAATTTTATTAATGTAAAATCCACATAACATTTTCTTCGTTCTCTCTCTACAGTTATATTGCAAATATTTTCGTTTCGCCTATATTTTCTTTGCACAGCAATATGAGTGCGCGGATAATAATAATAATATGCGTTACAGGCAAATCGATACAGTTTTTCGTTAATATAAACAAATCGACAACCAATAGCAATTTCCATGTAATTCGTCGCTTTCGTTAAAGTCAAAATCCCACAGAACCCCTCCCTCTCGCGTAAGTCTACAAAATAAGGTAATAAATAAAAAAGAAGATTACAAAAAATACTCACGCAGCATTGTCTTTCCAGCACAGGAAGCTGACCCATCGATAAACGAAAATACGCCAATAATCGCTAAAAAGCTTAATTCTCGAGCGAGAACGCTAAACGAAATCATTTTGACAATAATATCTTTCCTTAAGGTCAAAGAATATATAAAATCGGCGATAAAAGAAAAAAAGGCCATACACGCGTAGTCCGGCGATTTTGAATAAAATCGATAAAGTATATTGGATCTCTCAAGCCGAAAGTCCGTTCGAAAGATGATTCGCGAATCCAAAGGAAAAGTGCGGGAGCCGATCCTCAGGTGGAGGCAAACTAATAGTCGGCCAAGCATCTCCCATGGTTTTATATTCACTATGAAACACACGTTGACGTGTAGATGTCAAGGTGATTACTGGTGGGTGTGTGTAATGGTGTTATGGAGGGAGTAGAAGTCACAGGGTGCTGTCGACAGGGGAGGCAGCACTGGTGGTATCACGACTGGTAGCATTGGTCTCACTGTCGATGACCATGATGGCACCGTGGAGGTTGAGTAACTGCTGATGTTCCTAGTGAATGCCTTTGCAGATCCCCCAGTTCTTGTTCGACAGACACGACCACCGGCACTTCCGACAGATCGAAGAGTGTCAAAAGTCTGTGAAAGAGAGAGAGAGAGAGAGAGAGAGAGGACTGGACAGAGTGAACTTGCTGAGAGAGAAGGGAACAGAGAGAGATAGAGCCTGGCAGAAAGGAGATAGTCAAAAGTTGCCATAGGAGAGAGGAGAACAGATCCGTGATTCATGTAGGACAAACACGTGTGTCTGCGACGGCCGATCAAAAGCCGCACGCGTGCCTTTCCACGATCTTGGGCGATTTAATTCGCCAGCACCGAAATGACTTTTAGGTTATATACTCACACGAATCGCTGGCTAAGTATTTGGAGCAAAATTTGGAGTTAATAATCTTCAGCCCGAGGACACGTATACAAGAGGCACTGTCGTTGACTTGGAAAACCGATTGGATGTATGTAGATATATGTGTAGGATATATATGTAGATAAAGCGAAAACCTCGAAAATCGTCAGGCGATCCAGTTTCTAGGTTTACCAAAGTATCTTAGTTTAATTGGCTTCGGGATGGATTACCAGGTATTTATCTGCGTGGATAATCCAATGAGAAATGCACTTATAGATTCTGCTACGGGCCCTTCTATTTTTAGTATTTCAGGTTGTCGCTTGTTGTCCCTACGTTTTAACTTGTGTCTGTTGCTCTGGTACCAATTGTGATCCTAATTTTTGGAATTTATCCTGGTAGAGTCAATCGCTGTGCGATGAAGACGTATTTGGAAAGGCGCAGCGGGTAATTATTTATATATCACTGCTACTCGACCAAGGCACTCTGTCAAAGTTTTTGGTTAGGCTGTCTGTAGTTACCATGCGAGTGCGCTCGAACTATTCGCAGACCCTTTGCTTCGTAACAGATGGCGCTTAATTATTTCATGCTAAGTAATTGCATAGCCTTGTCGGTAAGGAGAGCTGATTAATCAGATGTTGAGGTACGACCCTCGAGCGTCTAAATTTAATATTCATTAACTAGGCAAAGACGCGAAGGTAGCTCTAGAGTCGAAGGCAGGACCAGGGCTAAAGTTAATGTTGTTGGCAGGCGTCATCTGCTCTTGCTGTCAATATTAATTAGACGACTCTGTCACTTTGAGTTTCTCTAGCCTCTTGGACTGTGAGGTACTTTTGAAGCGAATTTACTTGTTTAACTTAATGTATCGATCGTTCCTGAGAAAAATTACCGACCGAGCAACTTGGTCGCGCTAAGTACGGTAAATGCTAAGCAATGACTTTAAAGTTTGAATTTTCCCGCTATTTCGTTACAGTGCACTGTGCACGTTCTATCGGGCTTATATTTGGGTTACGAGCATGCCGAGCATATTTACAAATTGCTGGACGTTTCCGAAATGCACGATTCGATACACGCGTATTAATCGGACGATTTAATAATGTGTTTACAATACGTTAATTCAGTCTTTGCTATAACGATTTTTACCTACGGAGACTCCTGCAATTTTTATACGTACAGAGACATAGAAGTGTTAATTAGCAGAGTATATCCACTTTGAAAAGTGAACGTATCCATTTTACCGGTTCCAATTAATTATTGAAATTCGTAAAGCGACCTGCCGCGACTATTTGACATTTTTTATAAAATATTTTCTGATCGATCCTTCCTTCAGAGTCTTCAATTCAATCCGCATTTGTCGCTGGCTTATGAAATGCCCTTTACGCATTGATGATCAGTACTGCCGAGAGACTAATTTAAATTTGATTATTCAATTTAATTGGACGACAAACATTTCCCATATTTTAATTGATATTTTATTGACTACTCATATTGCATATCGCGCACTGAAAAAAAAAAATTATTTTAATAGCCTCCTGTCCGACTAATTCCATATATTTATTATCAAGCCAAAACTTTTTTTTATATAATTAAAAATACCGAACTATCGGCTGACATTTAATTAATCCTTCGAACAAGAAAATCTATCATATTCGAGGGAATGACAAAAAATGGGTAAACTGGTCTCTACTTTGTTTACGGTCGTTTAGCTTGTCCAGTAAGATGATTCTATTATTGTCCCATTAAAGCGGCTGTTTCGTCGAATGCAAATAAATCTTTGCAACTTGTCTCTGATGGAAAAAAAAAATGATAGAAAAAATTATATAATTTTATTCTCAATGCAATCGTCTGATACATCATCAGTGTTTACTCGGTCGACTGGTGTATTTTTGTAACATTGAAAAAGGACAGATTTCTAATTAATGGAAAAAGTAATTACGAAAACGATCGTCGTCTGAAGCCTAGGACATACGCCAGCACGTAAGGATAGGTTAGGATAATTTCTTGCATTATGCAGCAAGGAACGGCAAATTTTTTCTTGCTAGATTTCAGCATATGTCAAGGAAAAACAAAGTGGCCGCAGATACGTAAGGACAGATCCAAAGTTTTCAAGCATCGACGTCATTCCTTTAATTTTCTTATCGGGAGGTATCTGTTATCAAAAATTTTATTTTTTCATTACATTTTTACTTTTGTCTCTGTATGCTCATTGCGCAAGGTAGAGTGTTGCACTTGGGGGCGATCACGCAAGTATCAGCTGTTTAACGGTGAACCGGTTTTCGACGTCATACTAATCGCGTTGACTTCTCAGAAGCTTGGATCGTGATTGGGATTAGGAATTAATATAGATTCCCAATGAGTATCTTGATCCAATTAATTCCGTCGATTTTATCACCTGTAAATGTACATTCGTAATAAAGAATGCAGCGCCTATAAATTTTTTTTTAACAATTTACATGAAATTCAGATAAATTAAAATAAATAAAATTGTGAAAAGGACAAATAAATTATATCTATATATCTTATATAGAAATATTGATATGTTACGAACTCCATCGTACGTAATTATATCTGTATATCTGTCGTATCAAAATGGTGACATTTCAGAAGACAGTCTTTATAACGACATCGTACAGGGAATAATCTATAATAATCGTATCGTTAAACGTATAAATAGTTTAAATATTTATTGTCACGGTTTATAATCGAATAAAAACATTTTTTTAACCAAAATTTAAACTCTCGTCCATTTAAAGCATCGCTCGTCCGATTAGGATTTTGCATAAAAATATATAAATTAGCTTCTTTCATAATTTTTAAATATAGTAAATGCTTTTTTTATTTTTCAACGAAAATTAATCCGTCGTTAATTTTTTTAAATGACAAAAATGCTAAGAGGCTCCATTTTTTTTTGGGAGCACCGATGGATTATTTATCAAAAACTTGTTGGCAAGATCAAACTTCAACGTATGCATGTTCGCCGATCGATTTATATTCCAGACGTTATTAATGAAGGATATAAGATTATCGTTGGGCAGGGAGCAGGAGGGACGTCGAGTGTACGATGGATCGTATCGTGACGTCTCAAGGATACGTGCCACTCGATGTGTCGCCCAATTTTCAAAGTGGAGAACTTAAGCCTCAGTCTGACAATGAGTGACGTATGCATAACTGTGTGCGCATGCGCGTGCGTAATCCTTTAGACCAGTCAGGGCCATTATCAGGGCTGATTACTGCAGGCGTCTTAATCAGCTCCGTTCAGATTGCACAGAATCAGCTTGAAGATCCTATTGATGAAAATGAAATAGTAGAAATAGGATTTTTCGGCTGTTTGAAAATAAAAAAACAATCTCTACTTACAACGAACAGTTTGGATTATTCGATTTTGTATATATTTGTCTAGTTAACCCAGAAGTGTCGGGATACTCTGTATTCGTTAAATAACTGCGATTCAGTTAAAAGTGCTGTTAGGTTTTAAAAGGACAATTTTTAACAGTCTATACGCGAAACAGTACGATGGAACTTTTCGAATGTAAAAAATCAATCAAAAATCAATCAATCCTCCCTAAAAGCCAGGTCAACGTTCTATTACCAGACGAGCTCGGATTTAAATGTCATTTGGCGTGTGGATGATTAATTTGGAATGCGTCGCAGTAGTTTAATGCATTACGTGCCACAGTCGAATAAATTATTATTTACCATTAAGTAATCGATGACCAGTTAATTGAATTGGAGCCGCAATGTTATTTTCAGTAAGAGAGAGAGTACGTTGTAACCGGTTGGATTTGTTTTCGCACATCTGAATCATTCCGATAATAAATATCTGAATTTTGACATGGTCACGATTTATTGATAGCGTAGAGTCGAGCAGACACTGGCAGATAAGTTTTTATCTACGGTAAGGTATAGACGAAATGTATGTTTAAGGAAAATGGTTTATTTCATTCTTCTTGCGTTTCTTCGTTTCAAATCCGTCGCGCGAACATCATATTTAACGGACAGCACTCGCGCATGCGCATGGGCAGTCTCGAGCAGACGAGGTTACGTACGCTCGAGCAGGAAACGTCGCGCGGTCGCTCGTCAGGGTTAGGATTCGAGGTTTGCAGCACCTGCAGAAACTTAAGGCACCGTCTCTAGAAATCATTTATGTCGCCGCGGGCGTGGAACGATTATTTGTATCGGTATCACGTGGAGGGCGCACGCAGTCGAGGTCACACCAGTTCTCACTGTCAGTGAAAGTACAAGCGATCGCATCTCCAGAGTGAATTCGCCGGGCGCACCTTAAACTCTTCTTATTCCAGAATCGAATGGATATCTGGAAGCTTCTTTTATGCCCTATGAGCACATAATGTCGTAACTGTCAAATGTGCATATGCATATGTATCAATGGAAAATAGTATGCACTGCCATTACGTTTTGTATGGAAATTGAAAGTTAGCAGGTCAGTCTGTGTTTGTATATATATAAATCATAATTATCTCTAGACTGATCAAATATCCTGGCGACGCTCAGTCTACTCCTCGTAGACATTCCTTTATACCATCGGTCACGACTTTCGATTTATCCAAACACATTATAATGATATTAACCGAGTGCCCTGGGTCTTGATAATTATCAGCGTAGTTTTTCTATCTGTCGTTCGTCGTTAGGTTAGTATATACATATGTATTTACAAGAGACACTTGTATAAGATTAATCTATAAAATCTATCCTAGATGCAATTTTCATTGCTAATAATCAGTTTTTTTTCAATTGATTTTATCTTTGAGCAAGATCAGTCCTCTGGACAAAATAAACCAAAGTTCCTTGCACGTTCTAGAACTTCGAATCCAGAGCTCGAGATTCTTATCTAAAATAAATTATCGGTATCGATTCAATCGTGTGCGTACGATTAATCTACTGAACTAATTTGAATATTGTGACTGAAAAATTGATTCGAAATTGTAAACGGTTACTAATTATCACATATCTTTTTAGATTTGTCACGTCGCGTATCCGTTTGAGGTTATTAGGCATGATCGTCAAAGATCAATGAAACGAGCGTAGGTCGATAACGATCTAACCTTGTTTCGTTTTCAGGTTACATTTTTGCGCTTGATCTTTGAATCGTGTGTCATTAGCTCTACTCACCCATTGTCTAATTCATTGTCTGCCTGACTAGAGGCAATGATTAATCATCAACTTAATTTAACAAAGGAAGAAAGAAAAATCCACAGTGTTAGGTCATACGTTCCAGGTATCAAATCCTTATTAATTATTGTTTGGTAACTGGAAAATTTATTTTTTTTCAGATTACCTATTCTACCGATCCATGCTATATACACAGTGATGCGTTAAACACGCCTGTTGGGCATTTGTACTGGGTTTTCACTAAGTTGCTGTATACACAAAAATAATTTATAATACCCAAGTAAATACAATTCCTTGTTATAAAGGAATAGCAGTAGAGTAATTCAATTTCTTGAATATATATTAACGTTAAATTATAATTAAAAAATTCATACTGTGTCGTATGTGGGCTCAATTAAAAAATATTTATTTTACAGTTTTATGGAACATGATTAAAGTTTCGTAACTAACGTCAGTAACTTCGACGGCGTGACGAGTTCTTCGTTAGGAAGGAAGTTTAAAAAATATTCAGAAAATACATGTTAATGTAAATGTGGATCAAGATGGGCAAGGGGAACGGTGGCAAGGGGCGAGGGAGATCCCAAGCTCAGCCTGGAGCTAAAGGCTCGAATGAAAAGTACATTTCGAGGTTGACGGGCTAAAAAAGTTGAGCAGTTCTCTGGGGAATCGGGACGATGGAGACGAACGGTCTGGTAAATTCGCCAACCAGATGCTGACTGCGGTGAGCAATCATAAAATACAAAAGTTGCCAATCCATTCAGCGTTTGCTCACCAAGACCAATACAATTCGCTCATGGATCTTCGAATCGTCCATTCATTGGTCTCCTTCTCCCGGCGTAGTATTCGCACGCTAGCCGTGGGAGCGTATTTCGCAATCGTCGAGTTTGCATTGTAAATTTGCGGAAACAGGCACGTTCGACGATATTAAGCAATATTTTATGCGCGAGGACAGTTTCGCATGAGACTTTCCATATTGAGATACATCTTAAAATTAACCTATGATACTATTGGCAAAGTTGGTCAAACTTGTGTTTGTACGCTACAGGTAATTGTAATTTTTTTTTATTTTTTTTTAACTATGCAACTCAGTTAACATCAGCAGTTTGGACGAATAATATAATTTGTTCAATCTCAAAGTTTTTGCATTTCAACTTCGTAATGTCTTTCATTAGTATTTTTGTTTTCAATTTATTCATCCGTCTCCACGTACTGGACTATCAGCTGAATTTTATATCTGGAGTATATTCATAATATCCAGCTGACATTTCAGTACCGATCAATACCCCGAAAGTGTATTACCGTTCAATCGCTGGAACCTCGTTCGGATCTAATTTTGAATCTTGTTCCTTAGATGCAACTGTGAATCCCAGTCTAATTCAGCAACGGACGGTCGACCTCATTTGCCTTCGTTGTGTTAAGCAGTGCAAGGATAAGAGACAAATAAAGAATGGAAGCTGCGAAACGTCTGGGTCGGTGAGACCTCAGAGAGCGTGGCGAATAAGTGAGGACACGAGAAGACGGAGGCAGGTAAACTTATAAGATCATTTAATTTATGGAAATTTAAAACTTGTTTCCGTGAAATTCAGAAGCGAAAATTTTCTTGCTTTTGACAGTGCTGATGGGCGTAAAAGGTGGGGACTGGCTGTTGCGGCACAACACAAGAGGACAGACATAGAAAACGTGTAGAAGAGATGTAGATTTTTTTAATAGTGTAGATTTTTTTAATACAATCCAGCAAGAAGTCACACCAATAATTGCGACTATCACAAAAACATCAACAACATCTCTAGTCAATATTGTTGCCAACAGTAGTGGCCAAAATAGAAGCCTAGTGGTAAATTGTAACACTGAGTTTAATCGAAAAGAAGATAATTTTCCTTATATAAAAGTTATAACGAGCTGTCACGCCATTTAATGTAATATTATAATTTCGTTTGCCATGCATAATGTACTAGGCGGAGAGGCTAGGGTTGGGTCAGGTTAGGTAATACGCTGTTGGACACTGGATTTTATGAACCATCCACTGGTCTTCACGAAAGACTATAAACGAGTCGATTGATGATTGGGTCTTTGGCGATTTTCGAATTTATCTTCTGTAACTCATTAAGTAGGACATGGTCGTTGGGCGGCCATCTTGTCCGGTGCAAAAAAAGCGCACAGGCGGTGGAGTTATTGAACGGTACCGATAGATATTACTCAGGATCCTGAAGAGCATCGCAATAAGCTCGTTCAATGGCTTCGTTTCTCGGTCACCGATCATGGAACATTTTTCAATGGTCTCCAGCCGCCATTACGCGTGGTCCTCTTTTTATCTTTTTTTTTTCTGTTTTATTTCTTCTCATCGCTTTTATACTTCTCCCCAATTCCTCTTTGTGTCTGTGAGGAACGTGAGAACCACTGGGAGTGGCGGTGTCGGAAGTGGAATTTATGAATGGGCCTCGTTTACTGTACGGCCCCCTCACCTTTTCAAAGGCGCGCTCAGAATCAAACGCCAATACGTACACACGAGTTAGAAATGTTTATGTGTATATATATATATATAAAATACATTTTATAATGTCACCAACGAGATGGTCCGAATAAATTAGGCATAATTTCTGAAACTTGCTTGCCTAACAGAATCATTGTTTTAGTTATAATTCTTAGCCAATTTATAATTGACTAATATTTTATTCGTAGATTTTATTTAAACGTGGATATATATATATATATATTTGAGTAGGTTGAAGATACGTAGAGAGTCTCTTTATTAATGAGGGTCAGAAGAGACAGTGGGGACTCGTAACGAGTAGAAAGTTCATTTTGGTTCATATTCAAAAACCTGTGAATCGAAGGGGTCCATGGGTGCGCCTGACACCCTATTACCTTTTGAATATTCAGATGTACTGACACTGACAGATTTCGAAATTTTTGCAATTTTCCCTAATGATCATTTATCGTTCCCCCCCCCCCTTTTTTTACACCGAATAATTTAAGAGAATTTCTGTACACGTTTATCGATCCGTCGAGATATTGTTATTCGATTACTTAACGTTATTGTTAACAGCTTCAATACCCAAATGAAAAAGCTTCAGGTTGAAATGATATCGTGAGTCGGGGCTATATCCTGTTAGTTTGTAGCGAACTACGTTAATGAAATTCCAATCGCAGGTTCATTGTTGTATCAGATACTTTTTTTTGTAATGGTAAACCGAGTTTCTATTATGTACAGTCCACTGCGACAGGTCATTAAGCACAATTGATATATTAGGGATAAACAAAATTGACCATTATTGTGTATTGTGTATTAAATACGAAAAATCAAAGCTTGTAGGATTAAAATGGTATACATAAAAAAAATTGAAAGTCTTATGGAAAGTCTAAAGAAAAGTAAATCTCAGTCCATCAGGAATTAGTGATCGATCAATGATTGAAAAACAATCCGCAGGCTTGCCAAGTGTCAAAATTCAAATGATACGAAAACTTAACCGATCGCTGCGGCCCTATTATATAATCAGCAGATGAATATAGTAAATTTGATATTTTTTTTTCTTCTTATACTCCACTGATATTTCTCGTTGATCTATCAATACGTATGATATCACCTAGAAGATTTGACTTGTCCAAAATTTTGGTTAAGTAATAAGAAGCGGATCGACATCTCACGGCTGACTAATAACATAGTTAATTTATGCTCATTATAAAATTCACTGTATCCATGAATTCGTTTGTAGCGTAGAAATTAATTCACGCGCTATACATATGATACTTTGACATCGTAGCATCTGGATTTAGCAAGCGCCGAAAATAGACAACCTGATATGATATCATACGGAACGAATCGTTTAATTCTTAAATGACTATATATTACGGCCTGGGAGAATCTTCGATGTTGAATTTTTTGTCATTTTTTATTATCTTTTTTTTTTTTTTTATAGATTTCACCAATCACTAACGGAGAGAGTCTGGATTACGAAAAGATTTCTATGCTGTCGTAATATAAACTATTGACACGTGCACAAGCCAGGAAGTTGGACTAAGAAATAATTTGGTAAAAATGTATTATCGGTAATATTATTTATAATATTGAAAGAAAAAAGCGTAGAAATGCATGCAATCAATTATTTCAATATAATTAAATATAAAAATATTATCTAAATTGAGTAATTCTGTCCAGGATTAATTGTTATTGATGCTGCGCGAATATGAATCCAAGGAAGGAGAAGGAAGACTTAACGCGGATCTGTCTTGTAATTTCGTCAGGGTCGGTAAGCTGAGGATTTACGAACCCAACTTTGTGTTTCGGGGTCGCGACTCTCATCCGGTCGAACCAGTCGGCACCTGGAGATCTAACTGCCACCGTGAAAGCCAGAGATGAAGATGCAGAGTTACCGGCGAGCGTCTGGAGAGGAGCAGGTTATCTCGGTCATCCTTCGTTTCACAGCTGTCCTGACCCTGATGCTTATTAACCAGGTAGCTTATGATGAAAATGACAAATCGCATAACAGCAATATCAATATTCAAAAATATATTTATATAAAAAAGTATACAAAGAAAAAGTCATTCGACAACAATCATCTAGCAGGTCCATCGTGTACTAATTATAATAATCACTCTCTTTAGAATCCACCTGGGTCTTCTTCCAAAGTGCACGTCATCATCCATACTTTATTAAGATTGAGCAATCATTACTCGGCCGAATGGACCGGTAGGTAAGGAAAGATCATGAAATCAATTTCCAAATTTGGCCAATGATCTCGACAGAGTTGGACACGTGTAATTATAATGGACTTTCATAGCTGTACCTTTTTTCTTTCAGACAACTCTCGAAGTCATTGTCACTGGGGAAATTACGTGTGAGAGACTCTTTTTTTTCTTTATGGAGTTTCAAAAGTCTTTCGTCCTCCGCTTGGAAATGCATGTGCCCGTTATATCATACTAACAGAGTCAGTCGGTAACTCGGCGAATGAAAATATCGCCCTTCTTTTGCGACTGGCTAGGTATGCCTAATGTAGGATCTAGTTACCAGGAGATCCCTTTTAATACATTACCTCCGGGCCTGGTTTAATGACGCTTGGGTAACAACACGCTCTCCTAATGCGTTCATTATCTCTTTACGTGCTACGTTCAGTATCCAAACTCCGCACCTTTCCAGGAGTATAGGCGGCTACGTAATAACGTTAACACTGTACGGGTCCGAGCTGTGTTTATGTAGTTGTATGCGCGGAAATAGTAGTATAGTATACATGGGAATAGTATGGTCCCAATTCGTCTACCAATAACTATGACTTAGTAGCTGATACCGTGGGGAACCTCCTGTCATAGCCATTAAGTCCGGTTTCTATTTTCTAATGAAAAATAATATAAGACAAATCACGCCTGGATTACACATACAAGGTTGTAGGATTGTAATCGTTATTGAGGAATAGAAAAATTCTGGAATTTCTTAGTATTCGAATTTTTGAAAAGACATTGGGTGACAGTAATTAATTAAAAGAGAGAATCGATTATGCCGGTTACATTGAACGAGTCGTAGAAGCGTCAGATCTTTATGCGAAAGACATATCTTAGGATGTTCCTTAATGTACTTACTCGTTGGTCGTTTTGGCGAATCTGTATTTAACATCTCTTTGGGTTTTTTTTTTTTTTTCAAAATTAATTTCACTCCTCTCAGCGACGTTCCCTTCTACGTCTTTGTCACTGGCCGATGTGTTTAACTCTTCTTTTTTCGCGTTCTTATTTCTTGTCTCTCAAGGCAGTTCGACGCACGAGAAACTTCCGTCCTTCGCGGGGTTATGGTTCAGGACGATGGACGGGCTCGGTAAGTTTGTCATTTGACATTAGTCGTGTCTCTCAGTCCATCCCTCTGATGTCTTGTGTCCCTCTTTATATTTTAACCTCTCTCTTGTGCTTAAGCGTAAAAAAGAAAGTTTCTCAAGTAGAAAATATCGTAATCCTCGAAACTTTTTTACCCCACGACATCCCATTGCCGCTGGGCTTCCATTTTCTTACGCTCGACTCCTTCTGCTGAATTCTCGACACGAGTTACGCATAACAAACTTATTGATTCGAGCAAGAGTCTTCGGGCGAACTTAGAGGAACAATAAAGATGGGATAAAATTTACTGTAAATCTATTGGTATATACCGTAGTCTATGTATAAAGTCGAATATTCGAAAGAGAAATACGCAGAAAGTGTATCGTTCGGTTAAGGTTATATTGTGATAATTGTATTATCGTACCATGATGCACTTACCAATGACGTTACACTGTAGACAATTGGGATCATTAAGAAAGGAATTTAAGTAATTTTCTATCAAAACAATACTTTCCGAGGTTTTCGAGTTACTTGGTGCATTATACAATGCGATATTGAAATTATTGTTAATTGAAATATTTGATTAACAGAAAGTCGTGAGAATTTATTCGTCATCGTGATGACGAATTGTCAATTATTAAAAATATTCCAGTTCACCTGTCCTCCATGTTTTGTAATTCAAAGAATGTAACAAGGCAGTCGATTCTATTGTTTTCATTTTACCTAGCGCTCGAGGACTTTTATGAATTATTACGTGCTTTGATTAACCGTCTCTACCAGCGTAAGTTTATTCAATCCTTTTTCAAATGTGTCTAGTGAATACCATCAGAGCGAAGAAAGGAAGGAAGGATAATTGCAAGTGGAGATACGAACTTCTCCTTGAGATTCTTTACCGGCAGTACGTGCTGCAATGTAAATCAGCCTAAAGGTATCCAAACGTGGCTAAAACATCGGCAAACCGTTTTACTTGGAATCGTGTAAGTGGTTTTTCAAATTAGCATTATTCAAACAAGGATTTCCTTCCGTTGTGGTGGCTTCTGTGCTTTCATATACTGGCCAATCAAACCAATAGTCGGTCTAATTACGATTCCTCGTATAGGATACACAGTAGGATTGGCTATCTATTATCTGTGCAGTATATGGTCACTGGCTACGTACGTACATACGTACGTAACAAATCATTGCTGCGGAGTACTGATAAAATTAGTTAATTTTTTGATAAAGTGCATTCAAAATTATTCTTACGTATTGAAACTTGTCCTGCACTCAAATTACGTTCGTGTTCATTGCCATATGGATTCGTGTGATATTACCAATATTTTTATACGACAGTATTTTTCCGTTCTACAATTTTCCGGTTTATCGTTCTATTAGTCTGTTTATCCTGGATTACTAACTGAACCGATTTGGTCTCAATTATCTTAACGACACACATGATTATTCCCTGCGGGATCGATTGACATTAATCAATACGGATAATCGTTAAATCTCAATTATCACAATACACGTAGTCATTATACAAATGAAGGATTCACTCTGACCATTTACAACGGGTTTCTTCACGCTAAAAATGTAAGAAAAAAACCTAGTATTATACGATTCTTCATAGGGTGTTTTTAAAAAATAAATCAATGGTAAACGTTTGTTGGAAGGATTCAATGGATGATGTTACAGCAGAAAGTGATTGCAGAGAGAGAGAGAGAGATGAGTAGGGACATGCACAATGCTCCGGTCTTAGGCGGCACTAAAATCATGGCGCTAAATCGTAGCGGCGAGTCTGGAAGTAGGATTTTGTGATCATAGCCTCCATCGACAAGGCGAATACCGTCGTAGACGAGCTAAACATGAAAAAGAACGTGTAGCTTGGCGGGCAAAGGTTCTCCGCTACCTCTCCGCTTGTTAGCAAAGCAATCCTTAGAACGTGACCGGGAACTATTGAAAAAGCCGATTGACGAAATATTTTTATGGCATTTTTAAGAAAGTGCGGTGCCAACTTGACACCCGTGTAGCATTTCAATTTTTACTAAATATTGGTAGATCTTGATTTACTTTCAAAATTTATTCAAAGTATAAAATTGAGGCTGAATCAAATTCTCGCAGAATATACGAAGTAGATAAAAATTGAATTGCAATTGTAGAATATCAAAAATAAATTACGCTCAAATTTGAATATTAATAAATTAAGTGTTTGGAATATTAAAATAGTTAATTACATAAATAATGTAAAATATTATCATTTAGAAATCGGAAATTCTGGCCAGGCATATTTCGAAGTACTGGAAGTTGCCCAAAATTGTGTTCGCGCAAATTCATCGCGCAGGACTCGGCGAGTGGGAGCAGGCGCTGAGTGGGAGCAGGCGGATGGTGGGGGCAGCGCTCGAGGCAGTGCCGCGGCTCGGAGCGCTCATTCTTCCTCGAACCGGTCTCCTATACTGGTCTCTT
>NW_014333794.1:18852-19030 GCF_000341935.2 Cephus cinctus | reverse complement strand
CCCGGTACTTCGAAAAAACTGAAGACGAAAATATTTTTAAGGGATTAAGTAACTTGAAGAAGGTTTTAGAACGAAACCACGTCGAAACTCTTCGAATATCTCGCGCCGGAGATTATACAGATTCCCTGCCCGCAGGCGAGCTTGTCGACAAGATTCACAAGATGTTTGAGAATTCGGA
>NW_014333794.1:0-16163 GCF_000341935.2 Cephus cinctus | reverse complement strand
AATAATTGGATCGATTAGTAAATCGTTATTCGGGACAATGAATCAAGAAGATGCAGAATATATTCACTCCCAGATAGACCGATTGTTTGCGGATCAAACAAATTTAACACAACTCATAGGGAGACAGATGCACATCACCGCATCACGGCTGCAACAACTCCATGAGGATCACGTAAGCGAGTCCCGAAGAGTGGATAAATTGTACGACGGAATAGATGGGCTTTGGAAACAGCTACAAAACTTGGACAAGGAGAATGCGAAGATGAAATTCAATGCGGAGCTAACGAGATTCGCGTATCGTGCTCAATTAAAACTGGAACAGTACGTGAAGGTTGGAGAGGAATATCTCCGAGTGATCTCTGCAGCGCGAGATGGCCGATACGATCCAGCCATTCTACATACAGACCAATTAACAGCGATCTCCCGGGAAATTCAACTTCAAGCTCCAGAGTTTGAGTTTCCATTGGCCGTAGAGTCTTTGAGAGGCGAAATCTTAGCACGTATAGTACGCACTGACCTAGTGTTCCATCGAGGCCGCCTCATTATCGTACTACATATCCCGTTACTCGACAGAACGCGTTATCAGCTATATCACATGCACCCATGGTCCGTGCCTCAGGCAGGGGGTCAAATAGGGTCGGCTTACATAATTCCGGCCGCCCCATACATTGCCATTTCAGAAGACCGAAGAACCTACTTTTTGGCCGATGCACTATACATTGCGGCATGCGTGCAAGTAATTTCCAATTACATTTGTACCATTGAAGCACCCGTCTATGAAGTATCTGTCACTGGAAGATGCGAAATAGAAATGCTGACTCGTCCATCGTTATCAGCTTATCAGCAGTGCAATGTCCGTGTCACTCCATGGCATGGCCCATTCTGGAAACACCTGCCTGCTCAAGGGGGTTGGTTGTACTCACTTGCTCAACCTGAAACGGTACACATACTCTGCCCGGGACTAGTTGACACCACCGAGAAATTGAGTGGCGCAGGTGTATTTCACCTCAGTGCAAATTGCGTAGGACGGACGCGTAGCGCAACGCTGACTGGAATAAGAGCTTATGAAAGCCAGCAGCAATATTTCTACGCTCCAGAAGCCACCCTAAATGTGACCCTGATAGCACCGATACTAAAGGATCTTCCGGACGAGAAGGTATTGCCGTCAGTAATAGACGAATCCAATGAGAAATCGCACTCATGGAAATATCAGCAAGATGGCGAGTCGCTATTCGATATCGAACAAAAGATCATGGAGATTGGGACGCACAGAAGGAACAAGCAGCAGCAGCAACATTGGACCATCGTTGGCTTCTCTCTCCAGGGGCTCTTCGTGCTGGTTCTCTGCGGTTACTTTTGTAAAAAGTTTATCTGGAAACAAAACTGTTGTGGATGGTTGACTCCCCGGAAGAACGATGTAGAAGCTGGGGAAGCGATGCCTTTACCCCGAAAACGCACAGGCCACCTGTATCGTATCCGCAACAGTGGTACAAGAGCCACCGCGAAAGACGCTAGCGAACCTGAGGCCCGGGTCTCACCGACAACCGTTGCCACCGGGATTCTCCCGCGCCAAGAGGCTCAGGTTGATTAATACTACACTATATCTCTAGACGTAGCACTATACATAGGAAAGTTGGTCACATGGGAAAGTCGCGACGAACGCCAAGAAACAAAAACTGAGTATTTTAAGTGAAAGCCAGTGCAAAAAAAAATAAATTTTATTAAAAAAAAAAAAAAGAAAAAAAATGGTGCACTACTCCAAGGCGAATAAGCCGTCGAGCCCTAGTGGTTCCTCCTCGGCGTTATACCATAAGATGGTACTGCGGATCCGTAACGCCTCACGGTGCTGCCGGATGGCCGTCCTCTCATTTATGCTGGCCCGAAGAGGGCGACCCCTCCGCCGGGACGGAATCAAAATCGCCCCGATATCCTAAGGCAAAAGGGAATAATGATAAAACAATTCCACAGGAAGGGAGTAAATAACGAACGTCGAGCAACAAAAACGGTAACTTACCAGCAGCACCAGAAGCTCGAGTGGCGGTGGCCCCTCGCACACAAAAGCGCCGTAAATTCCATGGCGTCCAAATCGTATATCCTCCATGATCTCGATCTCGTTGTTTCGGTTTGAATGCAGTTGTAAGACTGAGGAATCAGGGATGTGAGGCTCCTCAGAAAAAGCCTCCGGGGACCAAAGTGGTGCAAGGAAGGGGCACAGACGACAAAGGATACCTTTAGCAAAAATTGCAGCGGTGGCAGTCGCAGAAAAGAAACACTGCCAATGCGATAGACTCACTAGAATTATAATCCAGGCCCTGTCAGCGTAATCATAAGCTTAAGCAGTAGCGTAAGACCTTCACTTACCGTAAGAAAATTTTTATTGTATACACTTGTCAAAATCTTCACCATGCATGTTCCTAGAGCATCGAGGCGTCGTCGAATTACTTGCCAAAAGGCGATTGAATCGACGAGGGCGTCGATACTTAAGGGGGGGATGCTGTCACGTGCCGTGCCTTTTTAATCTTGGAACTCGCACACACATAAATGCAACAGAGAAACCACGCGATCTCGGAGATGTCGACTGCAGCAATATGTGAGAAAGCTAGTTTCCGGTCTTATCGCACCAAGAACGTGCCGAAACGTGTGAACCGAAAATTCCAGGATTCATGCGAGCGGGCAAAACCGCTGAATTAGTAAGATTTGCCCCTGCCTGTCCACCTACTTCCAGCAGACAGTAGGATGGAACAGGGAAGGCAAATCAGTCTCCAGATACACACCAGAGCGCATAGTTCGGGCTGGAATAGCTCCTCACAAATTGCATCGCGCGGCGGCTATCATTCTCACGGGAGTTCCGCGTACTGTTACCTATCGCCGTATGTAAGTCGATTAAGACGTATCGAGCCCTACGAGTTGCACGCGTAGCGTATTAGTCAATGTGAGTTTAGATGTTAGTATTCTGATTTTTGCCACGAACAATATTGTCGTGTAGTTTAAGTGAACACCAAAGTGAAGGATCTCGAGTCGTGAGAAGAAGAATTGCCAACACCAAGGCGGCGTGGGCGTCTAACGTTGCACGCCGAATGAACGTATGAGAGTGAGTACGCAAGAGTGAGTGTGGACACGGCATTACGAGACCATTATAACCTAGCTGTAAGACCATCTGGCACTTTCTTTATTTTCTATTTTAATAACTAGCACTTAAGCAAAATTGGGTTGTAACAATATATTCGAATCATTTCATTGGGATTACTGCATCTTTGATTTAAATAGACCATACCCCAATTCCCCCACCTAACGGCAATCCAAAGGACCGGGCCTGTATAGGACGGCAGTCAAGAACTTACCCAGAACAAAAATAAATATAAACTCCCACGCGTAGCATGGGAGATTAACTTTGTTAGACGTGTGATAACGCCCTGCACGTCACACATGTGCATGAGGTATTCTGAAATATAGCACACTGTAAAATAAGATCCTATGGGGATACACAATTCATCACATTTTTATCATTAGAAAAAATTATTTTTTCCTCTTTAATAAACTATCCTTATCCTTTTTTTTAACCTATTTTCTATTTTTACATTACTTTATTAGTAAAATTCTACGATTTACATGATGTGGGCTAAATGATAATTTATATGATACTAAATTAGAAAGAAATTAAGTATAAGATCAGTTCCCTATAATAGTTTTTATTTGGTACTTTTATAGAATATTATGTAAGTTCCACAGAACTAGTAGTCAATTATGTTGGATTAGTTTTGAGCACATTTCGTTGTTTTTCATGTCAAGAAAATAGGACTTTGCTGGCAGCAAAAGCTCGGTCCTGCGTGTCTTTCTTAATTTATGTTTACTGCCTGGTATCCTTTCTATTTTGTAAATATTATGCCTTATCGTAGTTTTCGGTTGACTCAATCTCATACACAGAAACACCGAAGCCGAGTACTGCGCGTCAGTAGTTAATTCCAATTTGGGTTCCATGCTCAGTGTAAATTCCACTGAACTCTGAATAAAGTTCGAGTGAACTCTACTAGATCCAATAATAGCTATGCCAGATCTAATATTTGTGAGTGATTGTGCTTTTCGCGACCATAAACTAAGCTGCACTTGCCCAGCCAAATCTAAACTAGCAGCTCCATTAACTTCGGTTTCAATGACAAAACCTGATGACATTGGAATAAACTGTTTGTGTTGAGGAAAATTAAGAAGTCCCTGAAGTACCGGTGTTCTTTTTGATGCTGTTCCAGACCATATATGACCTATGAGTTCTCTCTGGCTAGAAAACAAGACGAAAGGTCTTATGTCAACTCCGAGAATACTTATATCCATTCCAGCAATGACTGCTTCATCCTCGTCAGGTGTATCTGAATTGTCTTTAAAGGATGATGCAAAACTCCCAAGGCCTCCTCTGTAGAGTTCTAAAGAGAAGAGAGACTGATCATTTTCACCAGATTGCAGTATAAGGTCAACTATTCCACGTTTTAAAAGTCCAGAACTCGCTTCCTGAACTGTGATTAGCGAGCCATTAGTCTCGGCAGATTTAAAAAAACTTCTAGTAAAGGCCCTACTGAATCCTTTCAGGGAGAGCACATTATAATTTAGGATCTTCATAGTTGCAGATTGGAACGCTTCTTTTAATTTTTTAGCAAATTTAACATTGTTCTCTGCAATTTGTTCCATTCGTTGAACTAGATATATTCGGATTTCATATGCACTGTCATTCGTTGCAAGGTATTGAATAAGACCTTGGAGGTCCTTCTTCGAAGGATCGGCTTTCAATATAATGTCTAGTGCAGCAATTCGAGTGCTAATGCTTCTTCTGGGATATAAAATTTGATAAAAAATTCTGGCTGCTATGATTTTTACTTCATGGGTTAAATCCTCTTTTGGCAAATATCTCAAGGCGCGCCAAGCCGTTAAACTGACCAAATTAGTTTCATTGATAGCATAATTCAATAAGGTAGGGATAATGGTCTTAGTTCTTAAATTACGTAAAGCTCTAAGATATTTTAGTTTGCATTCATCACTTAAGCAGTTACCCAGTTGGATTTCCAAACTTCCTCTGACTCTTTCACGTATTGTTGGTGAGCCACCTTGTCTGGCCATGGCAGCTGCTGTCAAAGCAAGAGTTTCTGAAATTTTAGTATTCTGCATTGTCTCTTTAGATCTTCTTAAAATATCTTTAATTATATCAGTATTCGGATTAGTAGATATTGATAACGCCCGCAGATATCGTTCAATATCATCACTTATCTTCTCTTGTTCAAGAATTTTCATAGCTGTCTGATGTGATACGGAAGTCCCTGCTGATCCCAGAATATCATATAATTGCGATTTAAATTTTGTATTGCGTGGACTTTTCAATAACTTATCTAGTTCTTCAGGGCTGGCATCTCTGACCAATGGTATTAATTTAAGGAGCGCACTTGCTGACTTCACTGACCCCATTGCAGCATCTTCGAGAGCTTCCCGATTTTGTTCCAGTATTTCTTCAAGCTATAATACAAAGTGCTCAATGGAATAAAGAAAATGGATATACTAAAATCATTTAGATTGAACTAATGCAGAAGTTTAGTTTAGCAGTACTAATGTTTAGGCTACATAGAAAAATGTTGAACAAATACCTAGATAACACGAATGGAAATTATAAACAAAATATTATAATTCCAATAATAAGATTTCATTAGCATTTTTGTCATTTTTTATTCAGATTGAATCAATTAAAAAAATTAATTTATGGTCAACAAATTGTGATTTTATTAAATTAATTACTTTTTTTGCATTTTTGCAACATAAATTTACAACAATAACAGCGCAAAAGAATGCACTTGCTACAAATATAGCCAAGCTTTTGTTGTAAATTTGCTGGCATTATTTTTTAAATTTATAATTTATAGCAAATTTTAAACAAATTCTCAACAAATGTTTGCTGAAAAGCAGTTCACTTGCCTGCACAGATACATTGTGTTATCAGAAACGTTGCTATCTAGGTAAGTTTGGTTTGAGGCCATCGACATATAGTACTGGACTGCTCACTCTAGCCGCAGAAAGTGTAACCGGGAATAGAAAGAGAGAGGGAATCGTTAGAACTGTTCTGTCCTTCTGTCCTTCTCTTGGGCAGGAGCGGAATCAGGAATAAGGGAACCTCGCGCAGTAAAATATATGTATGATGAACCTTATTTATATATTTTATAAGTTTAAGAATTGATTTAATCTTATGTTAACCATAAAATTGAAGGTTATATTTCTACTTTACTTACTTGTGAAAGCTTATCGTATTGTGCTCAAAATACAGGTCTCGTGATAGCCCAGACTTAAGAAAGCGAATCACCATTTTTTTTAGTAATATTGAATGTTGATAAACACTTCTGTCTCCGTTTGACTGTAACAACGTACATTATACATGTGCGAAGTAATCTTTCACATGGTTCTTATTTTGCATATTACAGTCCTGAACTCCTTCCATCCAGAAAACCTTCGACCAATAGAAAAATTATAGGAAAGGACAGAACGGTTCTAACGATTCGCTCTCTGTTTCTATTCCCGGTTACACTTTCTGCGGCTACAGTGAGCAGTCCAGTACTATATGTCGACGTTCGAGGCACGGCCGCATGTATTATGTGGTCGCATCAGGTGTATTTACTCTTGCAGGAAAAATTAATTTCATGGATTTAGACCTTTAACCCTAATCCCAAAAAGGAATTTTTGGCATTTTATTACCGTAAACGTGAATTGTTCACGTCCATCGTAATTTTTAGACATTAAATAGCGATCACAAATTTTATAAAATATCATGAGGTATGTTTAAATTTTCTACTAAAAGTATTCAAAGATATCTTTTCAGAATTATTTATTTAAGTATACTTTTATAACAAATCATGCACAGGTTTCGTTAAAAAATCATAATTTTATAAAAAAATTAATGAAAATACAATATTCAAAAACGAAATTAAAGCTAAAAAATCAGGATATCGGGGGCAAAAATATGACATATCCCTTATTGAAAAGGAAATGCTTAATTACACGACCTTAAAAATGGTAATTTATTCAATATACTGTGAAGTGTTTTTTCTCTAGTTTTTCTAGTATATATCTGCAAACATACTAATTTCAATTAATTTTCACTGCAAAAATGGGACATGAGGTTAAAAAGCAATGATTTTTCAACAGTTTTTATTTAGCATAAAAAGTTATTTTATTCAACGGTTTTCTATGGAAACGGCCATAACAAAAAAAAGTATATGATTTCATATGCAGGTTTTTTGCATTTTGCAAACAACAATAATTTTTTTTGTCATCTTTTAAAGGACAAAAAGACTAACTTTTTCACTTTTTGAGCTTATCCGTTCTACTTAAATCAGGCTCTTCGCGCTCGCCAAGAATATCTAATATATTCTTCTTTACCGTTTTAGGCAACCCGTGAAGCTTTTTGTCTCATGGAGATGTGGGATAATGCTGGAGTGCTAGAGATAGTCACTTTAAAAAATGTCAGCTGCGCAACTTCTCATTTTCTGCATTTAAATTATCAAGAATACAACTGTTAACTGCTGCCTGATAAAAAATCGGATTGACCATCTGTTGGTTTTTCTTGGACATGAATGAACATGAACATGATTATAAAGGTCGATCATTTCACGTTTATCAGATTCTGAATTGATTTTACCTGATTTCTGGAATGAGTAGAATAACTTAAAACTGTTATTTTATTTTTGCTATGTCTCATGCTGCGAATATTGTATTCGCGCGCTTACCGGATCTTAAAAAGAACCAGCGAAGGATGATCGACGTGAGAGGGAGAAGGACCGAAGACTGATTGACGTCATGGTCATCAGCTGGCCCTTAGCTGTGCGCGCTGCCACTTATCTCACCGCTCACCTCGCGAATGTGTCCAGCTTTACGTATGATATCAGTTGAGTTATGTTAATTAGTCTAACGCGTACGGAGTAACTAGCAGGGAGCAATTACTCATCCTGCGTAACAGGGACCTTCAAGCTACGGAGCACCCGCTACCTAAAATAGGAACAAATACTCGCGAACTGGGAATCCGGAGACGTCTCGTGAATCTTTAAGATTCCTATATACCGATAAAACTTTAGAATATACAACGATAATATTGTTGGATTAAATCACGCCGCAGATATGCGTCGCTGGGCCCAGCGATGACACAGAAATTCAGCGACGTATATCAACAGCGCTGGTACTTCGAGGGCTAAACCAAACACCTACTTTGTCAAAATCAATTATAATCATTTAGGCCTTCGAAAGTAATACGTAAACATAGTCACATACATACAAAAGTATGAAAAACAGTGATTTCCTTTTGGTTTTGACGTAGTCGAATAAATATACTAACCGTTATACATCCAGAATGTGGACATAACACAGGCTCAGGTTGCAACTCAATCGGAATCTTTCTGAAGCTTTGTTCAAGAAGAGCAATGGCATCCTTTACGGTATCTGTTTGAACCGGTGATGTATCCAATGTTCCCGGAAGTAATGTCAACGTTCTTTGCGAAGTAATGATAGTACCGACATTTTGTTTTCCTCTTAAATTGATTGTGTGGTTCTCATAATCAATAATGGACTTGGGCAAAAATGCTTGAGTTAATTCATACATGGACATACGGGAGCTAGTAACAGCAACACCCATTATAGGTATGAGATGCTTTTTTTCCTGGGCATAGACGTTCTGTTGGCAAATAATTTTCTGTTTCTTTATAAAACGTGCTCTAATCAAATTATATGACACATTGCAGAGTCCAGATGCATCTCGTTCCTGAAATTCTCCATCAACATTTTTATACTGAAAGAGACTGGCCAGACCTCGTTTTAAATTTAATCCTGATAATTTTTCCGATGGATTTAAATAGATTTCCATTATTTCGCCATATTTCCAAAGAACAAAAACCGAGCTTTCGGTATCCTCATCTAGTTTTGAAGAATGCTTGATAAAACCGTCTGGTGCAGGTGCTTTTCTTGATTTGATGTGTAGCCGTGGAGACAGTAGCTGCAACGAAAATATTTACATAAATATCAAGATAAACAGGTTCAGCATGACTACTAGAACAATTCGGACGCTTCTTGTGCATTCGCCAGTGCAAACAAATTAATATAGTTAAGTAATAATGTAATAGTTATAGACATACAACACTACATTTTCGGAGACTTCAGCATGCACTATTTTGAAATCGGAAGTCTCACACATCTACTGATATTATTGTGCAATCTACACATGGAATTTTCTCGTGTCAATTTCAAGTCGATTGCTTCAACAGTTCATCTGGAACTTTGGATATAGACATAGAAAAGAGGATATGAAGGCAAGTGAAACTTTTATTGTTTTCTATAGATTCTGAGACGCTGAATGAAGTAATGAAATATGCAAATATCGTAGAGGATGAAATCATAGAAAAAAATGAAGGGAATGAAACGGAATGTAAAATAGAAATGACCTTACATTTTATAAGCACTCTGAGTTTTTAAACACTATAGTAAGGTAAATATCCCAGTGGCCGGAAACGTTCCAATTATCGGATGCAGTATGCATGCAAGAGAAATGAAAATGGAGACGGACACAATTTGTTACTTGTTTTTACGAGTTACTGATTTTTACTCGTTGCTTATGTAACGAGAAACGCAATGTGATTGTATTACTTGTTCAATGTGTAATGCTCACTGCATTACCAACAGCAGTTCCTACGAGCGTGAAGAGGGCATTACCGCCGATTTCTATCCCTCCCTCCTCATGTTCTAAGCGATCATTGCCAGTAGGTCATACCTTTTCGTCGAACGACACGAGACTAAGCACATCGCAAATACCTAAATCAAAAAACAAGTAAGGTAGCCTTATTTTTCAATAATCAAGTTATACAAGAACTCCGCCAAGTGGCGAATTAAATACTAGTGAATATTGCACTTTATATATTTTTCATAGTTTTTATAAATATTTAACGCAGTCTGAAGTACACAACAAAAAATTGTAATGATTATTTTACTCTTCTTCACTAAACCAATTATTCTCACGCTATCTGAGAAGTTGATTCGTCGTTGGAGGAATAAGTGCTCGCGGTAGGTTTTGGAGGTTAGGCAGCCCTGCGAATATCAATATTTATAGACGCTATAGCCTATAAAACAAAGATAACAGTCATCACTTAAATCTTAAATGGGAAACTAACATCTTGTCGGCGTCCAGCTTATGAAATGATGGCTTCTGGCCCATCGCGTGCTAGCTATAAACAGCCGGGAATCAGCGCAAAACCTCTGACAGTAACATACGATAACTGCCAAAAAATTCTTTACACGGCATACTCCAAACTCGAAGCCTCAGAAATGAAGGTAATTGAATTTAAAAAAATGTCTCTGGGAGATTTAAATTAAATGTGTGAATACTAAATTTTAAATTGACGCCAGATGACTCTGTAAGGTTACCCGTGAAGACCAGTCAGTCCGCTTCCGACCGGCATTCTGTAAACATCAATTCTGAATAAATTGTTATCTTTTATGGTACTTAAACCTTCCGACTATTCTCTTACATCTCATGCTCTTTTACTGTGATCGGTGCATAGGATTAATGGAGCACGTTTCTACACTGTACACAACAGTGTGAACCATAGCTTGCGAGCACCATGAACTCAAAATTACAGTTGGTGACCTTGAGGAAAACAAATTGAACTGCGACAAGTTCGCCAAAGGCTTAGAGGAACTGAAGGAGGAACTTGAGACGGTGAAAGCTAATTACATAACTAATGCAAAACTTGATAACGCGGTAGGGGAATTACGTTCAGATATTATGTCCATGAAGAAACTGTTATAGGATGCAAAACAGACATCGAGACAAACACAGAAACCGTAAACTCCCTTGGAGACGTGAAAGCTGATATAAGCCCTATCTGGGGCACAGTGAAATTTTTTGAACGATCCTAACAAAATTTCAATAAGAACAGAAGAACAGCCCCCGGCGTTCCAAAAACTACATTTTATTCATCATCGAGGAACAGTCCGAAGGACCAGTTGCTGGAAGACCGGCAAAGGATCATGCAAAGGTTTTGGAAATCCTTGACTCTGTCACTGATAAATGTCAACCGATTGTAGTTTTTTTAGAGACCGAAGTGCATGAAATACTAAAAAATAAGCGTAGGTACAAGGGACCCGGATTTAAAAATACGGACCGTACTGACAAGCAAAGAAGTCGCTTCTCAGAAGCCAAAAAGAAATTAGCAGAAGAATTGAAGACAAACCGGAATATACTGTGACGTGATTCTCCCGAATCGCGCCACAAAAATTAATAAACTTTTCTTTTCCGCTCAACCTAGGCTCCGCACGACAACCCACTAGCGAAATTCCGTCTGCGACATTACTATTAAGTTTTACGTTTGTGAACGTCTACTATCGTCCTGGATGTCAGTTCCGATTACGTTTTCTAAGACTAATTAATCTTTTGTTTTTGTTACGATATACTCAATCTCTACTCTCAAGTCTCTCGACAACGACATAAGGGCGTGAGGACAGGACAGCCACCCTGGAGATTTTGGAGGATTTTATGGCGATTCCGTTTGGCTGTTGATGCCGATTTTGAGATTTTTGACGTAAAGGACAACCTTGGAGGGATCAGCACGCCGCTCCCACCGACCAAGAGATACCCGTCGGTTCCGTCGACCTGGATGTCGCCGGGATCCTGCTGCTGCCATGACGCCAAAGAAACCCTGGAGCACCCGGAAGGGGACTCCGCCGTTTCCGGCCGGCAGGGAAATGAGGCTTTCCTCCCTGGCCCGCCTAAGGCCTGCCGATCGCCCACGTCAGCCCCTCCGTTCGCCTCTCTTTTCTGCAAAAGTATTGTGAGACTTCCGAACCCTAAGTGTTGTTAAATTTAGTGACGAGCCCACGCCGTCTTTGCTTTACCTAATCGGAATTGTAGTTTTTCGCCTATTTTTCTCTTTCAAAGTGAAATAAATTAAACGAAATTCTTTTCTTGTTTTTGTTAATCTTCCGTGGCCTTTGCTGAAGTGTGAATTTCATATTTCTACTTTTGTATGCGATATCTTCCGTTCTGATTTCTGTGATTTATTGAGGATGTAGTGTATCTGATTATCGTTGCCAAAGCTTATTGTAATTTCGTCTTTATATTCTCGGTGGAACATTTGTGAATTTTGCGTATCGCACACATCCTTCCGACGTCGCGCATTAGCCGCCCTCCGAGGCGACCTTGCTTGTTGACGTTCCTCGACGTGGCGCCTTCGGCCGAATTCGAAATTGTACTAACCGTTCCGAGAACCTCTTTCCGCTGCAACGATAATGAAATACTCGTTATAATATTCTATCTTTTTCTGACTGATATTTTTTCTGTGCCATATCTTGTATTAATTTATTGCGCTATTTCTAATTATTATGAACCCGCGTGTATTATCCTTTGTCGAGTTCCTTCGTAGTTATAATTTCTTTTGCGTGACTCTTTCATATGACTGTTGTCGACCGCGGTTATAATTTCGCGCGACCGCGTTCTGCTGCCGTTCCTCTGCCGTTCCTTGCGTTCGGATTTTTGGTCAGTATCGCTATTTGGTTATTTTATTTCAAAAGGAATTTGTTAGTTTATTCCAAGTAATTCGATTCCCCTGACCATATTATTTTCCGTGAATATTGTCTTCTAGAAGTATCGAACCCACGTGCCCGTGTCTTATTCACGTGCGCTCTCGCGCGTAGCGCCTTCGGCCGTGATTTGCCGATGAGCAGCCTGCGTCTATAGTTGCCTAAATTGTATTTCGTGATTCTTATTTCTTTTGCATTGGGTAGCTTCCGAGTTCAGATACTGATCATTGTGAATTAATTTAAAAGACGTTTGTAATACTATGCTTGGCTTTCGCTCGCCTTATCAGTAATGCCTGAATTATTGCTTTTGTACCTTTACTATTAAGTTCCTCGATTCTATGGATTTTGTTTTTGCTTAATACAGCTCTGGTGCGTTAACCCATTAATTTGGATTATTTTCTTGTAGTTTTCAGTATCACTTTCCTATAAGTCCTGGGCTGAGTTCTTTCCTTCCTTACCTCTTGAACGCCGCGACGCTTCCGACGAGATAGCCTCTGAAGCGGCGTACCGTAGGACGTATGGTGGTCTAATTTAGTACCATTTTTTGAGCTCTGGGTAACCTTTAGGTTTAGTTACGTTCTCCATTCTTTTTCTTGGCCGTGGTGCCCCTATCCGTTTTGCGTGACCGTGGTGCCTTTAGGTTAGTTAAGTTAGTATCTTTTCTTGGGCGTGGTGCCAATGCTCTGCGAAGAGGATACAACGAGGGACGCTTTGGCGTTCGCTCACACCATAGTATCCTCTCTATAGCTCCCACAACCTGAGATATAAATAATCCTGCACACTCTCCTCTCTTACCTTTACCACATAGTGTAAACAAGCTGAACACCATTAATGACGCTTATCTACATTCAAAATGACATCTTATATATAAAAATCTCGTGTCACGGTGTTTGTGATCGCACTCCTCCGAAACGGCTCCCGATTGTTATGAAATTTTGTATGTATATTTGGTAGGTATGAGAATAGATCGTAAAGTATATTTCATACCGCTAGGTGATTAGGGTGTCCCTATCCAAAAAAGTTTTTTGCATTTTTTCTTGACAAAAATTTTTTTTTATTTTTTTTTATTTAGCATAAAAAAATACCTATAACTCCAAATTTTCACACTCGTACCCCCACCTTTCCATTTCTTAATACGCGATAATCTTATACGCGATTTTAGTATTTTTTTTTATTAACAATATCGAAATAATTTAACCGTTGTTCGTATTTCAAACAGAACGAAATTATTTATGTTGTTGAATGATAGATGGCGCCACGTCCGCCTCATCGAACTTTCATCCACGCATGCGTCTTTCATCACGAAATGTCAATTTTGATTTATAAGCAATATATACGTATTTTATGATTGTAAAAAGGTTGGTAAAATACTAAAAGAACAAATACATTATCGATATACCGTTTTTCATCAGTAAGTACAACAATTTTGTCTATTTGTATGTGTGTGTATTACAGTGAACAATTTTAATTTATAAGAAAGGTTGGTAAAATACTAAAAGAATAAATCCATTATCGGTATACCGTTTTTCATCAGTAAGTAAAACAATTTTGTCTATTTATGTGTGTATGTATTACAGTGAACAATGCCAGCAAGACGCAAGGGGGCTCATTTAGGCTATCGAACGAATAAAGCAACAAACATGAGAAATACTAGAGCAGAAAGAACAGTCGAACAAATCCAACAAGATAACGAAAATATGCGTATGAGCATGTCGCAATTGCGTGCATCTCAATCACCTGAACGAAATCAACAACGACAATTGGAACGGAGACAATCGCGCCGGTTCGTAGTTAACACACGGAGAGCAAATGACTGACAACGCCAACAAGTACACCGAGCATTTACATCCGCTTCGTTCCTTCATCTTGCTTTCGAGTACCAACCAGATATTGAATATTCCGCTCAACCGAAAGTGCTGATTGGTGCTATGGGCCAAGAATGTCCCCATTGTCATGCGCTCAAATTCAAACATGAGTCAGCCGGGATATGTTGCGCTTCAGGAAAAGTGCAACTACCAGAAATTGAGACACCACCAGAACCATTGAACGGCTTGCTCATCGACACGGATCCAGATTCAAACCTGTTCCTGAAGTCCATTCGCACATTCAATTCATGCTTCCAAATGACTTCGTTCGGAGCAACAGAAATAGTTCACAATACTGCAGCAAGTGGTCAACAATACAATTCAACATTCAAAATCAAAGGCCAAGTGTACCACAAAGTAGGCTCATTGCTGCCAATATCAAACGAACCACATACATTTTTACAAATCTACTTCATGGGCACACATTTGGGCACACCATGTTCTTCCCACGGATAATTATACGTGGCATGTTCTCGCATGGGCAAACCATCGAGCTTATTTGTATTGGCTGAAGACGGACTGACAAAAAACATCGTACACTTAATTGCTCTTCGAAATTAATATTGATTTTCTTTATTTCATTTTCCTACTTTAGGATAAAAAATATATTACTTTTTTTCACTTTTCATTTAACTTTTAAGAGATCAAACAATGAATATGCCCGTTACGTTAATGAAATACATTGAATTGAGAAAATGAATGGTTGGTGTTTTTTTGTTTTTATCGGCGGTCATCGTCTACAGCGCTCAATTCCTCTTTTTGTCATAGATCCCATCCCCACACACTTACAATACATTCGTTATTTTTTATTTAACAACCAAAATATTCACTAGAAATAATTTATATGGCAGAACAACGTTCGCCCGGTCGGCTAGTTTTCTTATAAAATGTTGTATATATTTTTATATATTCCGATTATACTTTTCCTCGATGTAATAATGTATGAATTTTTAAAAAACCGGTTTGAAGAAAATAAAATATTTTTTCTGAGAAACTAACGTACGAAAAAATCTGGAAGAAATATATGTTACAGTTTTAGGTACAGAGAATATGCAAACAAATTTTCAGAACCCGTGCACTTCTCATTTATGAACAGCTAAATTATATCTTTAAGAAATGAATTTTTTTCATATTCATTGTTTATTAGCAATTGCAAATAAATTAATTAACATGATTTTTTATTGAAATTGCGTAGAATGTATCTCCACAAGGAATACTAATATATGTATACAAATGCTCAAACAGATCTGAAATATTAATAAAACAGAAAAGTTAGGTGGTACGTTTACATGCCACTGCCCCTCCCAAGGGCTAATGAAAAATCGAAATTTTGATTTATTCTTATCAAGAGATTTGCTTGTTCTCTATAAAAAGGTTTTCGCCGCCTTTGCGAGCCTGTTAGTGGATTGTTTGTTCGTATAAAGATCATTAGAGTTGGCCCGCGGAGAATCAGCGGTCTAATACTTGTGACCAATTGCATAGTTAGCCGTTGGGTTCTCAAACTTAGTAGTTGTATGCACTTTGGTTACTTTGCGTTTTAGTCGAGATGAGTAGATACACACCACTTATGGGAGTCATAACAAACTCCCACCACTGTCCCTATGAGCCATAAAGCGCATCGCGCTGTGTCCCCCGCGCTGCACTGTGGCGCCACCCCCTCGCCAATGTGCCCAGCTCTCCCCTCCACCTGCGACACACTTGTGGACCACGCTGTCCTAA
>NW_014333793.1:0-7540 GCF_000341935.2 Cephus cinctus | reverse complement strand
CTTTCATACGGACCATACGTCAATGGAATTGTCTCGAGCAACCTTAGAATAGTACTTTGCGATACAGTTGTCGCACACGCACACAAGTTGGTCGCAAGCCGCACACGAGTAACACAACGGCACAAGCCGAAGGCGAGTGCTGTTTCTTTTACGAGTGCGGCGAGTGTGACAAACTTCACGAACTGCGCATAATGTTCGCTTTATTGTACCAGTATCGCATAATATTTTCTGTAACCAATGCATGAAAAACGCTACTTTTTGTGCCTCCAAAGTGACTGGAACATCTCTTCGTTGGAGGAGGCAGCCATAAGAAGAGCAAGGAAGGCTTCAGAAGTGAATGCATTTCATGACAGCGCGCGAGAACAAAGTTTACTTTATCGCACTAGTGCGAGAAGAAAGCACTAGTGCGATAATGTAAAATTGGGCCGATTTGCGCATGCGGTGCATTTTTATCGTATCCATAGATATTAAGCGCCACTTTCGCCACACTTCGGAGGCACGAAAAGTAGTGTTTTTCATGCATGAATTACATAAAAACGATAATGTATAGTTTGCGAATTTGTATAGTATTTAACTTGTCAGAAATCTACGTTAACTGAAAGTCAGGGGAAAAATGGAACAGTACTATGAAACTACACATTATTTAGCTAGGCTGTAAAGAGAATTACAAAAATTAGCATGAGAAATGAAAAAATTACTTCAGCATACTATTTATTTTATAAAAGAATTTGTTGTTAATAAGTTGTTATTCGATACCGTTATATTAATTAATTTTGGCATCATATAACTGAATAAATAGAGTCCAATCTCTTAATAGTTAATTGGACCGGTGATCAAACCCCGCAATGGTCGACATCCTTTCCTTCTTTGTATGTGTATTGAGTATGCGCGCTTGAATCAGAGCACTTTGGGAGGGCGCATGCGTTAGTAGGCATAGTCAAGTAGTTAGGTTAGGGTAACCTTACTAGAGAGGTGGAAACATCGGTTACCTGATGTGGGTCATTCGAAGGAAGGGTTGTGACTGACAATAAGTATAGATTGACCGTCAGGAAAGTTAGCTGGGGAAAGAGAAAATTTATATGTTTATGGTGCCTAAAAAATTGCTCCTTGAATACTCCATATGTTTCAATAATTACTCCACTGCTACTATGCAATGATTAATAAATATTCATTAAACCAGAAAACTTTTATTTTTATTGAAATTCCAAATAACCAAATAGATTTTCATATGATTTTTTTTATTAATTAATTGCTTTCTATTTGTTACTAATTGCTCCGCAATTAGTTTTTTATTTAATTAAAGCATCATTACATAATAAGTAAAATTTGATTTTCTCTTAGTCAGATTGCAAACGTAAACAATATGGTTGGTTTGGGAACACATCTACGACAGATGCGTTCGAAGAAGAGCCGAGAGTGCTGTGAGTATCGTTGCCTCAGTCCATTTTCGAACGCGCTTGTGACAATGAAGTTCCAATGATTATATTTCCAAGCTCAGTATTTAGAGAAAATGAACCAATCGTGCAACGTTTGAGAAGACCAACGTGATTCGTCGATCACACTTGAATTTTTACGCATGGGTTTTAGAAACGATTAACCTAGACACCTTATTCAGGAGTGTACTATTAAGTAAGAGACATCCGCGTGTTCAATACAACTTTCAGTGCCATCTAGTGGTAAAATTCTGTACGAACATCGATTGGGCACTATATTACCTGTTGTGTCTGCACGTCCCTGCTGGGAGATTCTATTGATTCGCGGGATAAATGCAAGAAAGGACCAAGAACAAAAAGAAGTCTGCCCGACTCGAAATCAAAAGACTCGATCGAGTTTTGCGTCAAGTGCAGACAACCGCTTGTACATACAGTCACGACCTCAAAAGACTCTTCACCCGGGCCAACTCTTGTACCTGTGTTTCGAATAAAATATCCCCCAAAACATTGCGTACATGTAACAAATGAGAAGTACATAAATCACTACATGTCTGCCTATTATATGATATAGCATTGGCCCATCATTTTAATTGTATTTTTTAAATATCTTATAACGTTTTCCCTACTCTTTTACATTACCACTGCTTCCCTTATATAATTAGCATTTAATGGTAATTTAATAATTAATAAAACTGTAGCTGACTTCCTATCGTGTAGTACTTGGCGGGTCCGTGGATTCCTTGATATAAATTTGCATTCATTATGCCAGTCTTCAAAATCAAAACCAGTGTCAACTTTCCATATGGGGCAAACTAACAATTACTCGTTAAAAATAATCATGGTAAAAGCTTAATAACAAACATATAGTATTAGAATACTATTAGTAAGTTCAAAGTAAGTACTTTGGAACTCCTGCACGGACCCGCCAAGTAGTACTCGATAAAGAATCACCTTAAGTTTGATTAATTATTAAATGACTATTAAATCATAATTAAATACGGGAAGCAGTAGTAATGTAAAAGAGTAGCGAAAATGTTATTGCAAATTTTAAAAATACAATTAAAATGATAGGTCCGTGATCATACATATAATTGACAAATATGTCGTTACTCATATACTTAGCATTAATAATATGAATTCAATACTTTTTGTTAGAAGAATACTTTAGTTGTTGGGCGTAATATTGTACTACTTTCTTATTTGCTCTTAACATGAATGGTTTACTTATGGCCACTAATAATCGTTACACGCGTGGTATTTCCGACGGGCCTTCTGCCCATACACTCGAGGCCCGTGGTGTGTTGCGTGCGTCCCATAGTATTTTGCGCCCTTTTTGGGAAAACCCCCGTGCCCTCTCCTTTCCCTGCCCATTTTTGCGTTCAAACCGAGGTAATATTTAAAAGTAGCCATATTGCGATCGAGAACCTTCTTCCCTGAGACCCCTCACCACTCCCTCCGCAAGCCGTGCCATATCCCACGAAGTAAACATACGAGGACCTTTCGGGGTCACTCGTCGATGCTACACCGTTACAGTAGCTGGCGCCCAGATATTGTTCCCCTCCGTTCCCCGACCCCCTTCCCGCCGAGCCCATTTAAAGCCCTCCGACACGCGTGCCGATTTTTACTGTGTCTTCTAGCCTAAGTGTTTCGTCTCTGATCATATTTTCTTTTCATTCTGTTTTATTAGCTTGTTGATTTTATATTGTACATTAATTTATTAATTATACCCTTTTTTTTTCTTATTCTACCACGTGTCCCCCTTCTTTCTGTTCGAGCTCCCCCTCTCCCGTAGTTTTGAGATAGCTGCATTTGCGAGACCCTGGGCCCTTTTTCGAGGCCCAGTACGTCACAATATATATATATATATATATATAAAATATACAACGGAATGTATAATACCTTTGATCGCACTTAGCACACGCCTTGCTTACACGACGGTCAATTGACGAAAGGGAAAAGCACGATAATTGCTATTCCTACCAGGGACTCTTACTTACTGGAGAGGGAAGTCTATCGCCGACAACGCTATCTATTGACTTCAATCTTAAAGAGTTTGTAACCGCGAGTTTCGTTACAATTCGCAGGGAACTCACTGGGTAAACGCACGTTACAATATTCTCCAGCTTCATCATGCTTTTGGAGATAATATTTGACGCACTGTCCAAGAAGAATAAATCGAAATAGAACACAATATAATATTGTAGTCGTATCGTAATGCAAGGGATACTCAGATGAGTATTGCTGAGTAACAAAAAATGAATAAATATTAAGAGTGTAATATAGTATTTCATGTTCTAATAAAATAAAGCTTGAGATCCTATCAAGGTGCGTGTTGTCTCTATATTGCCTAATTTTTGTCATAGATCTATCTATTTAAGATTATCAATTGGAGTCAATAATTAAAGGACTATCAATGATAAGTTGTCAATCAGCTGTACAGATGTAGGTAGCAATTCTTTCTTGAAGCGGAACGTCATTTTTGGTCAAAATCGAGTAGCATAACCATATAATAAGGGAACAATGCCATACATCGATAGAATGCAATTAATATTTCAATTAAAAATATATCAAAATGAATTTGCAGACACGTAAGTCATTCAGTCCAACACACACATAGAACATAAATTTGAAAATTATTAATATAAATTAGACGACATTATTTTTAAATAAAATTAATTAATAGATCACACGCGATTATAAACGATTTCAGTTTATTGGTTATAGTATATTAAAATTTTGCTTTTCTCACTCCTTATGTTCATATGGAAGAATTTGATGTGGCGTTGCGTTGGCCATTAATTTCCTCTTTCTTTTATTAGCAACATCATTACAAGGCCTTTGAAATTCACGGGAGTAGATTGAACACGTTGTGTGTTGTCCACGTAGACACGTGGAAGTGTGTAGAAATGGGTGTAGTATTTTCTGGAAGGCGGCTACTGTTTATTTCGATTTTTATATTTATTGTCGCTAGTCTTTTTTCGTCTGTATAGATGATTCGGCTCTACGCTAGCGCGTGTATTATGTCAGTCGTCCAGAGAGAAAAAGGGCCGATCGACAGGTGGATTGCCTGAATATCGGATTTTAGCTAGTAGTAGGGATAATCCCTCGCTGTACTGGACATCTATTTAAGAGTCGCACAACTAAGGTGTGTTCAATTGGTATGGTAATCATACACACGTGAGGATACAATACCCCATTGTCAAAGTATGACCATGTAATTTTTTATGAAAATGCTCCCGTTTGTATATGTTAGTGGATGATTCCCGAAAATCAAGAACCTCGTGAAACTGAACCTAACGCAAAAAGACCTCTTTCCGGCTTTAGGTGCGCGAATTATTAAGGAAATGGCTATAGTAATTTTCGTAATTTTCGTAGGAAACTGCTCCTTCGATCTTTTCTTAAGTAGTAATAGCTTAACGAATATGCGATTGGAGTATGAGGAACATTACCTGACCCAATGAATGCCTTCATGAAGCCAAGACTATGGCACCGCCTGAGGAGAGCACTGATTTAGAGACATCCGCATCTTCTGCTTAAAGAAATGAAGTATGGGATAGGTGAGTCATTAGCAAGTACCGTATGGACGGTTTCATAATATGTAAACAATTATTTGAGGGATGTTTAATCGTTAGTTCAATCGTATTACCACAACATTGAATAGGCTAGTGTATACATATGTCAATTAACCCTTAAGGCCATTCTACAATGCAATATAATAAGAAATAAACAATAAGATCTTCAACTAATATTTACCTAATTCCATTGGATCCTCCAATCAGGAAGGAGAAAATCGTTTTTAAAACCGAGCGTTTACTAAGTCTTTACGATTTTTATGACGTCTTGGACATAGCAACGATACGGAAGCGGTTTCTAGGGTCTTTAAGGACTTCACGGAGCACGAAACGTCATTGTCAAATGTCATTACCTGTCAGCTGTCATTACCAACTCTATAGACGAGGTCATTATCAATATCGTTAGAGAAATGAAATTGCTCTACGATAAAAGTCATCGTGACTTTAAAAATGAAGTAATGATTTACTTATCTGTATGAATAAACGCATACACATTTTTTAAAATATTTATATATTGACAGATCATGACAGGTGACAGGTAATGACATTTGACAATGACGTTTCGTGCTCCGTGAAATCCTTAGCGACCCTAGCAACCGCTTCCGTATCGTTGCTATGCATTTTTAACGTAAGCCGTTATAAATTACGGAACGGGGCATGCTCGATGTTACTCATCACGTTTCGTGTTCCGTAAAGTTCTTAAAGACCCTAGCAACCACTTCCTTATCGTTGCTATGTCCAAGACGTCACAAAAAACGTAGGGGCTTAGTAAACGCTCGGTTTTAAAAACAATTTTCTCCTTCTCCTTAGGTAAATGTAAATTGAAGATCTTATTGCTTATTTCTTATTATATTGCATTGTAGAATGGCCTTTAGTCGTTACCGTGAAATTCAACAGAAACGAGCGTAATTATTATACATTAATGTAACATCAATTTCATGCCACTGATTGAGACTTAATTACCCGGATTACTATAACATTTTCATTTGTATTTAATCACCACTAACATATAACATATTCATCTTTGTTATATTGTTGTTTACGTTACTGCTTTGGGTATAGGTGAAGAAAATAAAAAAATTCTTTGAACTTCTTTCCAGTCAGGCTGTATAGACTTCTTCCTTTTCTTCATTTGGCGCTTCGCTCAAACTATAGTATCCTCTCTGTTGTTCACACGGCCTGAGGTACGTAAATAATCCAGCACACTCTCCTCTCTTACGTTTACCACACGGCTTCGACAAGCTGGACATCATTAACGATGCTTATACATATGCATTGAAGACTACGTTTTCTTTAAAAATTTGTATATGTTTTCATGCATTTCTAGAAAAAGGTACTTACAATCTAAATTTATATCCCATTAAACATTTTCGACAACGCAATATATTTTTCTGATAGGGCAACATCATAATGCATTTACATTTTATATCTGTGACAACATAGATTTCAGTGCTTAGAGCTTCTATGTCCCGTTGACCAACAAGAACTTGTGATATCCCCTAAAAAACACTTACGTGTAAAAAACTACGCCAAGTACAGGAGTGCTGTGTATTCCTCTAATAAAGAGTATTGGTATCAGTTTATTGAGGCCAAGTACATTTTACTCATCACGTTTCGTGCTCCGTGAAGTTCTTAAAGACCCTAGCAACCACTTCCTTATCGTTGCTATGTCCAAGACGTCACAAAAAGCGTAGGGGCTTAGTAAACGCTCGGTTTTAAAAACAATTTTCTCCTTCTCCTTAGGTAAATGTAAATTGAAGATCTTATTGCTTATTTCTTATTATATTGCATTGTAGAATGGCCTTTAGTCGTTACCGTGAAATTCAACAGAAACGAGCGTAATTATTATACATTAATGTAACATCAATTTCATGCCACTGATTGAGACTTAATTATCCGGATTACTATAACATTTTCATTTGTATTGAATCACCACTAACATATAACATATTCATCTTTGTTATATTGTTGTTTACGTTACTGCTTAGGGTATAGGTGAAGAAAATAAAAAAATTCTTTGAACTTCTTTCCAGTCAGGCTGTATAGACTTCTTCCTTTTCTTCATTTGGCGCTTCGCTCAAACTATAGTATCCTCTCTGTTGTTCACACGGCCTGAGGTACGTAAATAATCCAGCACACTCTCCTCTCTTACGTTTACCACACGGCTTCGACAAGCTGGACATCATTAACGACGCTTATACATATGCATTGAAGACTACGTTTTCTTTAAAAATTTGTATGTTTTCATGCATTTCTAGAAAAAGGTACTTATAATCTAAATTTATATCCCATTAAACATTTTCGACAACGCAATATATTTTTCTGATAGGGCAACATCATAATGCATTTACATTTTATATCTGTGACAACATAGATTTCAGTGCTTAGAGCTTCTATGTCCCGTTGAGCAACAAAAACTTGTGATATCCCCCAAAAAACACTTACCTGTAAAAAACTACGCCAAGTACAGGAGTGCTGTACAAGTACAGGAGTCCTCTAATAAAAAGTATTGATATCACATTATTGAGGCCAAGT
>NW_014333792.1:5534-7856 GCF_000341935.2 Cephus cinctus | reverse complement strand
GTATTAATATCAGTTTCCACATTTTTTTTGAAACGCGAATCTTCTTATCAACTTGTGACTATTGAATTCTTTATTTCCTTTCTCTTCTACCTGTCTATAAAACATTGTGCTCCCGCGATTCCTGTTCATTACTTGCTTGACATCGAGTATAACTCTAAATCTCCTCTTATTATTCAAAGAGTCACCATGTTCAATTTTTTTCTATTTATTTTATCCTTTCTGCTGGAACTCCCCATGAGGGAACCTGAGCGTCCACCAGCAAACGGACAGAATCACGAGGAAGTTCGCGACTTTGTAAGTATTACAAATTTGTTATCAATATTATTTTTATTCATTTCGTTTTTACTAATTTTTGTTTATTTTCAGGAATTTTTTGACACCCTTCCTAACCATTTAAACGGTCACGAAGAGGTTGTTGATCTGCCAGACGAGTGGCTCCAACTCCCTGCCCCACAGATGTCCAGGATCCTTAGCCGTATTAACATCGGCGAAGTAAGAGGTCCTGGATATTTCTTCTATCCGGGGATTGGGGACCACTTCTGGTTCGTCACTACCGGGATTCGGGTAAGGCCCGCTGTTCCAGTAGCAGAGATTCAAGAAGGAAGGCGACTATTCCGTCCGCGAGATCCTCCTGCCCCATTGCGGAGACCTCACAACCCTCTTCGGTGAAAGTGAAAGCGAAAATGTGGATAGTTTTTTGATAGTGATGTTTTTGTGTTTTTGGATTTTTATTTCGGTTTATTTTATACTTGTCATGTTCAAAATTCTAAACTTCTAAAAATTTAAAATTGTCATTTCAGCATATTGCAATAGATATTAGAATATAAGATGTATGGTGTATAGATATAGTATAAGTATTTTATTTTAACAATTATTCTTTATATATTTTCTATTTCACATTTTGTTAAAATATAATCATTTATTTTAAAATATTTGTTTTTCTTCTTGTATTCTAAAATTCCTATTCCCGACATCAATCTCCTTTAGTTATTTAATATTGATAAGTAAAATAATGACCTTAAGTCAAATATGTCGTGTGGTGAATCGTCACTATCTTCCAACCATAGATCGTCTAACTCCTTCCTCATGCGCGCTCGATATACTCTTCTTCGTAGCTGTCTTTCTAATCTCAATATTTCCTGTAACTGTTCTTTTAAGTCGAACATTTCCTGGGCTAATTGTTCCCACACTTCTTCTTGTTCAATTAAATCCCAGTGGGAAATTTCTTGAGGGTCAAAATATCCCATTGTTTCCTATTAAATAAAATTTCAAAGTTATTTTGTGACAATTTGGGAAAGATTTATTTATCTAGTGCGCTTCCTTGATTAGATTTGAATGGACGATTTTGGTTTTCTTTTGAGATATCTTAAGTTTGACATTTCCATTTTCATATACTTCGATAATCTCATATGGTCCTACATATTGATTATCGTATTTCCTTATGACGGTTCCTCTTAATAAAAACACGAATTGTCCAGGAGTGAATTTCCTTGGATTTATTTTTCTATCGTAATATCCTTTGGATCTTTTTTTAGCTTTTTCTAAATTTTCCCTAGCTATTTTTCGTACTTCGTCTAGGTCATCCATCAATTCTTCCAGATATTCGTCATACGTTCTTCCTAGCTGTTCTGATGATAAACTTGATGGAATTCTTGCTAATTTTCCATAAATCAGTTCGAATAGGGTGAAACCTGTAGCTTCATGAGTACTGGTATTATAGGAAAACATAGCCATTTCCAACCATATATCCCAATTTTCCTTTTCGCTTACATAATGTTTCAGATATTCAGCTAATACGTGATGAGACCTTTCTAAAGATCCGTTTGATTGATTGAGGATGAAATGCTGTTGTTTTTAATTTTTTAATTCGGAATCTTCTAGTTAATTCTCGCATAAGTGAACTAATAAAATTTCGTCCTTGATCCGTAAGAACTGTTCGAGGCGATCCGAATTGACAAATACAATGTTTAATGAAAGCTTCGGCTACCGTCATAGCATCCATTTCTTGTAAAGGTACTGCTATGGAATATTTTGATAAATCGTCTTGCATAGTTAGAACGTAGCAATTCCCTGAGGCAGTGACCGGTAAAGGACCGACGATATCCAATGCTACCTTATCGAAGGTATTCAACGGCGTATCGGTGATAACCATAGGCTGACGTGTTTTGTTTCGTACTAACTTTTTCTTCTGACAACTAATGCACGATAAAATATAGTTTCGTATATCTTCTTTCATATTTTTCCAAAAAAATTCCTGTCGTATTCGTTTATAAGTTTTAGTTATACCCTTGTGTCCTCCAGCTGCGGATGTATGATATTCTT
>NW_014333792.1:3867-4972 GCF_000341935.2 Cephus cinctus | reverse complement strand
AATGACCGTGAGGAGTAGTGAATGCTGTTTTATGTCGATCTTCAGGAACCATTTCTATTTGATGGAAACCTGAAGCGAGATCAAAGACAGAGAAATATTTAGCATTGCCAAGCTGGTCTAGGATATCTATAATGTTTGGAAGTGGATAAGCGTCTCCTACTGTTTTTTCATTTAGATTTCGATAATCAATTACCATTCTCCATTTTTTATTTCCGTGAGAATCTGGTTTCTTGGGTACAATCCACAATGGTGCATTGTATGGTGAATCAGAGGGTTTAATGATATCATTTTTTAATAGGTCGTCCACCTGTTTACGAATTTCTTCCTTATGTATCGGTGGATATCGATATTGTTTTGTGTTTATTGGAATGTCATCTACCGTACGGATAGGATGACGGGATTTAGTAGTCGCTCCTAAGAATTCTCCTGGGATATGGAAATTATCGTTATGTTGTTTAACAATTTGTTGTATCGACTCTTTTTCTTCCTTGTTCAGATGATCTAAGCGTAGAAGTTCGAACAATTTTGAACTTCGTTCGTCATCGTCAACTGTGAGTTTATTGACTTCTTTAGATTTTTTTGAATGATTGTGATTTTGATATTTGAATTGATTTTCAGAACTCTTTTGATTAGGGACTTCTTGGGATTTAACAGATTCAACGGATTCAACGGATATAGTAGATTCAGTGGATTTAGGGGAATAGTAAGAATCGGTCATTTCTTCAAAGTCCCATAACCTAACTTGTGAAGTTTCAATTTCTAATTCTTCTTCAGAGGTGTTAATGGCATAAATGTAACCGATACCTCTATGATTTGTTATCAGAGCATTCCCGAGATAAACGTCTGGACCACCATCTAACCGAGGCACATATCCAGTATTAATTTCAGGATTTACTATTCTGATAGGGATCTGGATTTTAGTTCTGGCCGGTAGTACTACTGAATTCGGAGGTTCGAAAAGGATTTTTCGTCCTTCGAATTCGAGTCGTTTTTTTTTTAAATTGATTGTTGCTTCATTTTTAGTAAAGAATGGCTCTCCGATAATTTCATCTTGTACTATTGGAAAATCGTCCCCTACAATGTGGAAACTTGTCTTGAATTCTTG
>NW_014333792.1:2417-3512 GCF_000341935.2 Cephus cinctus | reverse complement strand
ATTTAATTCTGCTCCTGTATCTATCATTATCGTAGACGAACCAATTATTCCAGGGAAAAATAATCTTATTGTTGGAGTTCGAGAGGAGTCTCCTGATCGAATTGTTGCGACTCCTCGTGAATAGCTATTGGGCGTACTGTTTTGGTCTTCTGACTGTCGCCCTTCAGCTGAAGACTTTGCTCGTTTCCCGAAATATTTTCGGATGTGGACCGTCGCCCCCCGGCTGAAGACTTTGCTCGTTTCCCGAAATATTTCTGGATGTGCTAGCCACTGTCCTTTCTTTAAGAGAATTATTGTAAGCTCTTTTCCGGCATTCTTGTATTGTATGTCCAATATTCTTGCAATATCGACAAACTACTTGTTCATTGTTCGAATTTAATGGTGTAGTGGATTCGGTTTTCGTATTTTGGTTATTTTGAAAGCCTACTGATCGTTTTCGTTTATAACAATCTTGTGCTTTATGTCCTAATTTTTTACAAAAGGTACACTCAATACTAGTGCGAATAGGTGTAACTTTACGTTCCTTTGATTTATTTTGTTTGTTGGTGTTAGATGGGGTTTGTATACCTTTCTTGAGTTGCATGTAATGTTGCGTTTTTTTATCAGCTTGTCTAACGGCTAGAATTGCTTTTGATAACGTATCAAGAGGGGTGTTGGATGGTATTCTAATAAGTATTTCTGGATTTACGTTTTGAATAAATCCTTCTGCTGTTTGTTCATCTATCTTTTTTTTAAGTCTTGCTTCATCTACTATAATTCCTTTAGAAATTAGTTTTTTCCGATGCGCTTCTTTTAACTGATCTACCGTTTTTCGATAACGACTAATAAATGATGTGATTGTTTCATTATCCTCTTGGAATATTTTAACTAATTCTCCTTCACATTCTCTAACTGAGAGGGTATCTGAGTACATTAAATCTAGCTCGTTAATAAAACTTTCGAAATTGTTTATTTCCTCATAGACGATCATTTTCGTAGCTTCGCCTCTGAGTTTATTTTTGAGTAATCTAACTAATGGTGAAATTACGGCTGGTGATACCAATTCTTTTGCATTTTCACAAGCTCGGATAAAAGTATGAACAGAAATATTCGAGC
>NW_014333792.1:352-2279 GCF_000341935.2 Cephus cinctus | reverse complement strand
TTGGGATTTGTTGATCTTGCGACATTATTAATTCTGGTTCTGTTAAACTTTGAACCCCTTCTAAATATCGCGAATAGGCTCTAGTGACGGTCTTGTCATAACACTTCGAACTCACCAAACCATCCCACCGCTGCCACCAATATTAATGTTACGATTGCGAAATCCGGAAAATCAAGCAATCGTAAATGAAGTTTGTAATATAAGGGATGATTCATTGGTTCGGTCTACTTTTACAGCACGTCCATGTGTTAATACAAGGCCTAACGAATTTTATGAATTGGAGTTGTGATCATTTCTCAAGATATGTCTTCGCGGATCTGGAAATATTCTATTTTTAAGTGATTCTTCAGTAGGTAAATCTTTTGGTAAACTTGAAAATTCTATAGGAATCAATTTCCACGGTAAGTATTGAATAGAATTGTCTTGTTCGTTAACTTGATAGTCTGTCGCGACAAGATCCTTTTGGCTCGTTGGTTCTGTTTGTTTTTGAGTATATGGTTTATTTAATTGTCTGAATATTTTACATAACTTAACTTTTCTACCACTTCGTTAAGGCATAAGTCTGTACTTACTCAGATTTTGTATAACAAGTATATTTGGAATTCCCTCAGTATCCGATCGAATCTCAATTAAGACGTTCAGCGTGAATCACTCCTATCCAAGTCCTGATGATGTATGGAATGTTGATCGAAGTTTCGATTTGTATTAATGATTTGGTAGGATAAGGCAGAGGCCCTAGATCCGGCTTCAATTCTACCTTTTTGGAAATAGTAACCCACACAGCACACTATATTTCGAAAACATTACAACAATATTCGAATATTTCATTGCGACAGCAATGTTGTTGATGTCTTTATGTCAAATATTGCACAATATTTTAGGGCAATATAATAAATAAAACTTTCTGATATATTGCTGAAATCTGTGACAAGAGTCCCTAACCAGACTCGGAGTATCCGAGCGAACACTAGTTCGCTGCCGCGCCGCTAGGTGGCCAAGGCTACTCGCATGAAAAAACGTAGGACCGGGTAAATAATTAATCCGTCGATTATTCGGTTTTCGTCTTCGCCGTCGATATATACTTTTGTATTCTGCATGTAAAAATTACATGTGAAATTATTGCATTTGTATAGAGTATTTAAAAATACAACCGAGGTAATATTTAAGGAGGTATACGCAACCTGCCCAGAGAAACCCACGATACATTGCTGGCATTGGAATTTATTCTCAGTTATATTATTTCTCAGTTATCTATCTGAGTTATATTTTGATATGCATTGATATTTGCATATCATTGATTATGCTTTTATGCATGATGATTATGCATTGATATTTCCGAAATATTGACCGGCAATATTATAGCAATATTATGATTGCAACGTGCTGAACGGACATTGCAAGGTTTCTGCAACATTCCAGAAATATTTAAACAATTTTCAATATATTTCCGGTAATATTGCATTATTTCAAGGGAAACTTTTGGCAATGTTGACAAAATATTTCTGTGCTGTGTGGGTAGGTTCAGTACTATTCACTGGATAATAAGCAGTTTCTGCATAGTACGCTTCGGCAGAAGCAACATGTCTACGTTGTCCACATAATGCTTCGACGTTATCACTGATATTAAACGTTGCATTATCCGCTAATCTCGATAGACACACTTCCGACTTTTCTTTGATATCCTTAAATACTTTTTTTAATCCAGAAACGAACGTTTCCCTCACATGGACCAGCTACCTCTCTCCAATCCAAAAGGCTAGCAGAGATAATAAAGTAAACATAAACACTTCTTGTCGCCTGTGGTATTACAGGCAAGCCAGAGACAATTGTAAAGTGTGTGTATGTGTGTGAGAGAGAGCAAAATAGAATATTAAGGATACCTAGTCTGTAATTTATAGGACAATATATCATTATTTTGTTATCTTAA
>NW_014333792.1:0-205 GCF_000341935.2 Cephus cinctus | reverse complement strand
AGTTCTTGTTAGCGCCGTGGCTCATATTTTCATTCGAAGGAGCAACATCAACATTTAAGATTTGATGTTCAATATGTAAATCGTGTAAATTGTCTACAAGCTGTTTTTTGTACTGCCTGTCCCGTTCCACTTCAATGCTATTAGGAATTGAACTTGATATTGTAACGTTACAAAATAACCATCCTCTCAGTACTCGTGTACTGAG
>NW_014333791.1:10741-40924 GCF_000341935.2 Cephus cinctus | reverse complement strand
TTGAGACCACCAAAAACAGGCTCATTAGCAATCTCCCTACTCATCTCTGGTACGCATACGCGTCACAACATATGTTTTCCTGGCGGGGCGGCCGTAGCCCAGTGGATAGCGTAGCGGATTCACGACCGAAAGGTTGGAGGTTCGCGCCCAGCTTCCAGCGGCATTCACCAATGGGTTTTCATATGAAAACTTAAGTGAGTATTTATACGGATTTCGCCCAAAACTGTTCGGATTCGGTGTATAAACTTTGTAGGTCCCCTCACGCTGAGTTGAATAAGGCCCGTCTCGCAAGGTACATCGCTATCTATTGTCGAACTTCCAACCTTGATTATTAGGACCAGTTACTGGCACATGTCCCCCATTGGGGATACAGCCATAAGGAAAGGAAGGATGTTTTCCTGGCACATCTCCTCATTGGAGGAGTCAGCCATAAGGAAAGGAAGGGAAGGAACATATGTTTTCACCGTGTAGGGTTGAAATATAATTAACCAATCAAGTTAGCTTATTCCGCTCAAATCTCGTTTGTAATTGGTTAACTCTATTTGAACCCTACACGCTAGAAACATATGTATACTTCAATTGGCTTTAGACGAGTTAGTATGTTTCTATTTTGAAGAACTTGCTATTGGAACCCAGTGAACCTGGGTCTATGATGTGAATTTCGTGGCGTATCAATGTCTCGAGAAACACTTTCATTTAAATGAGGAAATATGCATCAGGAGAAAATAATAAAAAAAATCCCCGGGGATATTCCTCCACCATCTAAAAACGAACATGTGGGTTATATTGATGATCTTAGCAAGAAAGAAAAATTCGAGCTTGAAGAACTTTTACAGAGACAAACAAAACTTCTGCTTAACAAGTAAGTATTATAAATCTTAGGAATAAAGACTTTAATACCCCTTTGTTTCTTTTATTCTACAGAAATTTCATAGCCAAACTACCTGATAAGGGACAGAAAATTACAAAATTCCGAAACAAGATTATTGTAGAACTTAAACACAGAAATGATGTTGAGGATGCTGCCAAACTTTTATCAAGACTCAACATTGCTGCCGAAGGTAAAGTGGCAATGAATGAAATGGAATGGAGAGGTAACTATACAGACAAATCTGCTGGAATAAAGGTTGCAGAACTGGATAGTGATGATGAAGATGATCCTCTGAAAATTCTTGCACAGGTAAATTATTTTCTTGGTACTTTTTTTACTGAAAAATATGAACTAATGCAAACCAATAAGGATATCTACCTATATATACTAAGTTTTTCTTTTTGTATTAAATTTACTAAATAGCCAACAGGTAGCGGTACTCACAAAAGGAAAATAATACAGTTGGCACCTGCTAAGAGTTTAATAACACGTGAGGATCTGGAGGAAATAGAATCGTTTAAGAAAGCAGAACATGTCAACATGAAGCATGTAAACTATATTGTAAACAAAGTTGAAAGACCACAGGAGTCACATGAACAAAAGAAACGGGAACCTTTTAAACCATTTAAAACAACAAAGAGTAATGTTCATGATCCTGCGAAGGAGAGAGAACGGAAAAAGCACAAGCACTGGGAAGTGACTGCTGCCACACCACCATTTACAGTTCATGGTATTGGAAAATTATTGGATTTACAGGAATCATTAAGGCTTCAAATGGAACAAGTGGATAGACTTCAGAAAGTCCATGCTCAACACGCTGCCGAGCGACTACTTGAACAATTTGGATCGCATAGTTTGGGCGATGTCCCTGTTAATGTAGGTAATTATCGTTCGAATATTGAAAAAGGTTTGAGTTCATCTGCATCAAGTTCGGACGACGAGGAGCAACATGAGATTCATGATGATGAAGCTGACAAAGCGGGTACTGTTTTCGTAACAACTGGTACAATAGATACGTAGTATGATAGAATAAGATAATAATGAACAATTGTATCTTGTTACGTGTTTATTTACGATTCAATCTATTTGTACAATGTAAGAAATGCATTTTTGTTTCGGATATAAAATTTTTCATTATAGGACTAAATAAACAGAGTTTTTAGAGTGGACAAGGTTTTATTTTCCTCTTATAATACACGGTATTAATTGTATCCAAAATTATTGATAATTTTTGTATATGGTGCCGTGGTCTTTGCAACAGATTCACCAGCCTGTTTGGTGAGTTTCTACAAATAAATATTACAAATCAAGTATTAATATAGTCGAGAATAACATGAACAATACATTTTATATAATAATAATTTCTCAGTGAAGATTGTCAACACTGATGGAGTACCATCTTCAGTCGCAAATTACCATTAACCATCATTGAATAAGATTATATCCCATGAAGGGCTTAACCTTTAGATGACTGGACCGGACTATTCCAGTTTCGGAAGAAACCCACAGATTCGCGCAATGTCTTGTTTATATGTATATTTATAATCTAGCAAATTGCCCTTGCTTTGCTAAGGAAAAATTAAACGGAATTCTTTAGAATTTTCTAGACCTTCCTAGAATATTCTCGAACATTATATGAAATTCCTTTCAATTTTTTTAGAACTTTCTGGGACATTTTTTGGAATTCTATCAAATTATGCAGATCTTTCTAAATTTATTTTTTTTTGATATTTTTAGAATTTTATGGAGCATTCTACGGAATTCTATCGAATTTTTTGAAACTTTCTAGACAGCGAAGAAATGAATCAAACGAAAAACGAGAAGTACGGGTTTCACAACGGGAGAGAGGCTGTATGAAAAAATAGAATTTTCTCAATATCCTGAAATGATATCAGTTCCACAACATAAACTCGTTCGATGGGGAATAGTGTGCTACCACATCATATAACCCTCATGGGGCTCTAGGGGTTGATATAGAGATGAAGCTACACGCACAAACACACTACACTTTTTTTAATTATATATATTGATTTTCAGCATCAAAAAAACCACTGTTTGATCGAAAATACCAGTCTTCTAAAGGTTAATAAAAATCTGAGTAGTTGAGATTAAATAAATTAAAAATATAATATTCAGTTACCTTAAGCTTGTTCCTCTTTTGTACCTCCAAAATAGATCTGACGCGTCTCTTGTTTTCGAGAGTACGCACCACAGCCTTGTATTTCCAGCCTACTTCATGCGATAAACGACCGACATGACAATACTGGGAAAAAAAAAGAAAAAAATGTAAACATTGTAGAAACTTAAACAAATTACTATTATAGCATTTAATAAATTATATTAGGATAAATTTGTCATGCAAAAATCTATTACCTTCCTGCCAGGTTTCAGGCACATTACTCTCATAGCTCCTGGGACAACAACGCGTTTTCTACGGTCATAAGGTGGTGGGCATCCTTCATATACCTTTAGTCTTCTAAGAGCATCCTTGCCCCTCTGTGTTTTATGTGGAACCATTCCTAAACAAATTTTTAAAAAATGGAACAAAACATAATATATATATATATAATAGAATAAATTTATTGGATATGAAGACTCATTGAAATAGGCAGTTTCATGACATTATCAAATAATGTAGGTAAGAATGTTGTAATCACAGTTTGTAATTAAAATTTATAGAAAATATATACATAAGAAAATGTAACATACCACGTACTGTTTTCCACAGAATCTTACTGGGTGCACGGAAATGGAAAGGACCACGTGCTGGGTTCACATTGCACCTTTTACGAAGGAAAGACATGAACTTCAGCTTGTTTCTGAAATTTAATAAATAGTTTTTAATAATCTATCTACTTAAATGACAATGGATAGCAATATTAGCAGATAAAATCATAATATAAATAAGTTTCATTGTACATCAAATAATGTAGGTAAGAATATTGTTAATCATATTACCAAACATATTAATACTTTTCAGGTAGGTGCGATTTTCCATGTTTCTGAACATGTAATGGGCAAATCCAATTTTTTTTATTGTGCTAGTTAATTATGTAATAAATAACAAAAAATGAAATTAAATACAACACAAGTTCCTTTAAAGTCACAGAATATAGTAATTCACTGTTGTCTATCATGTAACTGATATTACAGCCTCCTACTTTCAATGTTTGTTCTTTTCCAGACTGTGACTGCAGTCTCCCTCCTGTAAAGTGTTAAGATTATAGTATAATAAAAATATTATTACATACCTAAAGAAGTTTCCAGAAATATTAAGCTGCTCGCTACGAACAACGATGACTTTATTGCCCTGCAGAATAGTTTTAGCAATGATAGCTGCTAAGCGACCAAGTAGATGGCCACGGCCATCTATCAGTATTGGCTGAAAAATAAAAATAAAATATTATCACACATATGATTCTCTCTTAAATTGCAAAATTTCCAATGATTAGCTGAAAATGCGTAAATATGATCGTTTATTTTTTAAGCAAATGTAAATATTTACTGCATTTTTGTAACTATTCTTAGAACAATATATTAAAAGTAGTGCATACTGTTTGTTTTTAAAAAAAGCATGTTTCAAAATACGTATGTATTTGCTACTTCCCTAAGTACTGTAACAAAGTGATACCGATGTGTGAGCGTCATTGTCATTTTACACTTGCAACTAAAATATAAGTTTTCATACGATTTTTGACAAACTAAACCATTATCAGCCATTAGAATTGAGAAAGATTAAAGGATGAAGCTGGAAAGAACGGAAGAACATTACATTTTAATGCAAACACGTGTGCCTTGTGGAACAACATGAGTCGATTCACTAATTATCTTATTAATATATCTGAGTAACAAAAAGTGGAAGTAAAAATCCTTGCAGCAGTTTTTACGACTTTACTAACACGAATTTTGTTCAATTTCGTGTCTTCTTTTACACTAAAAACTGTAAAACTTTGACTACAAACCTTTTCACTGAAGCCCGTCATCTTCTCACCCTACCGGAAAAGGGTATACAAGAGTGAAAGAAAGTGGGAGCTGATGCCGGAAGGCGTCATCGGGAATTTTGTCGCCATTAGGGGGGCTTTCCAATTTTCAATTTATATTGACTTGCCCCGACACAAGCATCTCGATTCGCTGGTTCCAGTGGAAAATATGTAATACTACGAATGTGTAGTTTTCTGTCGACACAAGTGGCGTATTAGATAGTATCCATGTCGAGATACAGTACGGCCTATACCTGAATCCCCTAAGCAACTTCTCGAGATACTGGCTTGTGTCTTAGTTTCCAACGTGCAGGGTTTAAACAGAGTTAACCAATCACGTATAGGAGTTGAGTGGAATTGACCAATGAGGCTGCTTGACTCTGTTTAAACTGTGCACGGTGGAAACTAACTTCTTCGTCTTCGGTTAAAATTTAATCTGCGGATAAACTCCTAAAGCATGAAAATGATTGGTTAGCTGGGGATTTATCCCGAGGTTAAATTTTAACCGATGAAGAAACTGTACATTGTTTCACCGTGCAGAGTGTACACAGAGTTAACCAGTCAGGTATAGGAGTTGAATGGATTTGACCAATAAGGCTGCTTAACTCTGTTTAAACTGTGCACGGTAGAAATTAAGCCTGTTTCAATGCTGAGAGTCGATTTTGTAACTCAAATGTAGTGAAAATACTAAAAATGAAGAGCTGTTACCACTGAACTTTAAACATACTGGAATCCATACGGCAGTGGTTGGGGCATGCAGAGAGAGAGAGAGAGATACCAAGGACACAGGCGAGTGTAGCAGCCTGTCTATATTACACACCGTACAGTCTCTGAAAAAGTTTAAGCCGGGATAAAGCAGTGCGCACGGGGAGGACTATGCCAACATAATAAACCTAAAATAGTGGCACATATATTTTATTTCGAAGACTGCTAAATACTTTTTGTCGTTTTTAGAAGGCTCTATATTTATATCATGGAGCTTAGATAGGATTTATATGTATTTGTATTTCACTACTCTTTCCATCGCACCACGGCTGGCACTGATATGTCGGTGGGACAACATTTTTGCAGAGCTTGTAAACCACATACGTAGTCGAATTCGAAAAGGATAACCTCATCTACACCGTGAGTGAGAGGCCGGATTACCTCCGAATACAGGCGTACGGATTCCAATATGATTAGAGTTCAGTGGGTGTTACAATTTTAGGTTTCGACAGAATTAACCAATTACATCTAATGTTTAAAAAGAATAAATTAATATAATTGAGGCCTATTTCTTTCAACGCGGTTCAATGCATAATCTCCGTTTATCTTCGAAATATAAGTCCCTGATTGGCTAACAGCACAGTTAACCAGTTGCACTCGTCAAACGCGCATTAAAACGCGGACTGTCGACCAATAGTATAACTGTTCACAGGAATTCACATTGTGTTATTAGTCGGGAGTTGCGTTGAAATGCGCGTTTAACGAGTGTGACTTGGCCCTAAATGGAACACTCCTTGTCGCTATTTAATTGCTCTGTATATAAAAGAAATCGCACGCTGAAACATGTACATGAATACAATACCTTAAAATGAGGAACGATACCATGCCCAAAAGATATATCACCGATGAAATGTATCCTTGCATTTAAACACTCCGTAGGCAATCTACATGCCACTCTATCCCGGTAACTTTCAATGACGTAGTAGCTACCATATTTTTGTATGGGGCTTGCTAGGGGGTCAACTAAATTGTTAGGGGTTTGGAGGTGGCGATACAAAATGTATTGTGATAATTAAATGGTGCGCATAATAAACAATTAAAACAGTCAAAGGAGTGCTGCCACACGGCAGATATGCTTGGGAATTTCCGGCCGAACAATGAGATGTACGAGCTTGCGATTTTTTGCAAAATATTCTATGCAACTCATTTTACGTCAACGATAATCGAGATGAAGTGAAGTGCTATAATAAGGTTATATATCAGAAAATTAGGGCGATACTCGCAAAATTTATGTTCTTCACGTTTTTTACTTGCAGACGCACCCTACTCGTCGATCTTTGCTTTAATTTTGAAAAATATTTCCTTTATGGGGACAGGTTATTTCGCACTACATTTTGTTGAAACGCATGCGAATGCCATGTACTATCCCCCGTCCTATTATTTTTATCTATATTTTTTTGTCCGGTCGCTGCGCTTTTGGCCCAATTATGTATTTTTATCAATTATTTGAGTTTTTCGCGTGGTGGTTACGTAATTTCGACGTGACTTCGTGTGTACGGCTAAAAATGAGTTGAATGAAAGTCACATTCTTTCCCCTAGATACGGTCTTTGGCGTGCAATACGTAATTTTCGGGGGAATTGATTTTTTGCCCAAAATTACTCATTCGTGAATAGGAGAATATTGCCCTTTATGGTTCACTTTAGAAAGAGCTATTGGGAATGTAGCATAATTGATTACACAACATTTTGTAAACAGAATTATCTGTGAAATAGTGAAAGTAGTTCCCATTAAGATGAAATTCCCATGAAAAATTATTCACTTGACTGTATTTACTGTATGTTGGTTGGTTTCAAGAAAAATGATATTTATAGGTCAAGATTTGTCCTGTTTTAATGTTGCTGCAGTTATTGAGAATGATTAAAATAATGATACAAATTTTAACTATTATATATTAAATAATTTTTTAAAACTTAATTTTGATGCCAAATATGCAGTATTTGCTAAGTACTTAACCCTTCGAGTGCTATGGACGCATATATGTGTCCGGTAAGTGTTTAAATTTGAAGAGCTGTGTACTCAAAGGGTTTAGTATGAGAAATTCGTTATAACAATACTGTCATCTTATCAAACTGTATGTAAAACATGTTACAGTGTACAGATTATATAGTAATGTGGTGGTGGATTGAGGATTTTCTAGCTGGTTGTGAAAACGATGACAGAAGCATCGTCAAAAGATCGTGGTGAAGGACCACCACCACAACAACAAGGAATTATGTCTGATCCACCTCCGCACCATTATAGCCTTCCCCCACCTGATATAATGCCTAAAGGACTTGTAATTAATGGTAAACCCATATCAATATATTAGCAATTATTCTGTCTTGTATTAATAGTTTTAAACAAAGTAAATTACTATGTTGATAGGGGTAGGAGGAAGGCTGCGTCAATTGGAGGCATTATTTATTGGGGGTCCTGTGCAAGGAGGTCGCGCAGGCCATACATTCTCTATAGAGACTTTAATAGATGTTCTCTTAGTTCTCTATGATGAGTGCTGCAACTCATCTCTTCGTCGAGAAAAGACTGTATCAGACTTCATTGAATTTGGTATGTATTTCATGTAGATATCTATACTTTCAAGGTATGGCATTTATTATCGTTTATGAATTTTGTTCTATAGTGAAGCCAGTAGCTTCTTGCATAAAAAGTCTGCAGTTAGCACGTGAAGATTTTGAAACCTTGAACTTGATTGGTCGCGGTGCATTTGGTGAAGTGTGTGTCGTGCGAATGCGTGGTTCTGATAAAGTCTTCGCTATGAAGATCTTGAACAAATGGGAAATGTTAAAGCGTGCTGAAACTGCCTGCTTCCGTGAAGAGCGCGACGTTCTCGTATATGGCGACCGCAGATGGATTACAAATCTTCATTATGCCTTTCAGGATGACAATAATCTGGTATGAATTACGACTTTAAAAAATTGGTTTGGTTGATAATTTTTTATTCAATGTAACTATTATATATGTACTAATACATATTGCGTAGTACCTGGTCATGGATTACTATTGCGGTGGAGACCTATTGACGTTACTTAGCAAGTTTGAAGATCGACTTCCTGAGGATATGGCTCGTTTTTACATAGCAGAAATGGTGCTAGCGATCGGATCCATACACGATCTACGTTACGTACATCGTGACATTAAGCCGGATAACGTTCTACTGGATGCCAATGGTCACATCCGTTTAGCCGATTTTGGCTCATGCCTTCGACTCTTTGAAGATGGCACTGTACAAAGTAACGTTGCCGTCGGTACACCAGATTATATTTCCCCCGAGATTCTCAGAGTAAGTTTCACTATGATGTCTTTTAATGTACACTCTTAAAACGACAGACATACAGTATGACTGATACGTACGTTGCAGGCAATGGAAGATGGACAGGGAAGATACGGACCTGAATGCGATTGGTGGTCCTTAGGCGTTTGCATGTACGAGATGCTTTATGGCGAAACCCCATTTTATGCTGAATCTCTAGTCGAAACATACGGGAAAATAATGAATCACAAGGTTTATAATACTTTATTCATTAACAATTTTTCTGTACATATAAAAATGATTCAATAAATTAATGGTAGTCTTAAAATTTTTTTCTTTTCAGAATTGCTTCGATTTCCCGACAGACGATATATATGATGTTTCTGAAGAGGCTAAGGATTTGATGCGAAAGTTAATTTGCAGTTCCGAGTTTAGATTAGGACAAAATGGAGTTGAGGATTTCAAGGTATTTATATTTACATCTCGAATGCACTGTAATTAAATTAAAATTATTATTATAAGTCTGTGATTGCAGAAACATCCATGGTTCGAAGGTGTGAATTGGGATACTTTAAGGGATAGTACGGTACCTTACATTCCTGAGGTTTCTTCACCGACAGATACGTCCAATTTTGACGTTGATGACACTGATGTTCGGAGTTCCGACGCAGTTCCACCATCTGCTAATTCTGCATTCTCTGCTCTTCATCTACCATTTGTCGGATTTAGCTTTACTCAAGGAAGGTAAGTAATTCCCGTGTAGAATAATTAATAATGAAAAGATTGAAAGTAATATCCACATGATTTGGTATCGCAGTTGTATATCTGACTTGGGTTCGGTGCCAACCTTAACTCAAAAAGATAAAAATGTTAAAATGCTGGAAGAAGAGAATGCTCAGTTAATGCAAACTGTGACAGATTTGAAAAATCAAATCGGTGTAGGGCACACTTCTCCCACTATTTCTCCTGATTCTAATAACGCAACGAGAAAGCTGCAAGATGAAATAAATACGTTAACGAAACGAAATTGCGGTAAGTTTCTACTAACGCGGATCTGCGCATATCATTCATAAATCCATTTACGTGAGGGGAGTATTATCTTATCATAATGCGTTATTATTCAACAGAACTAGAATCTCAATTGAAATCCATGGACGTGCCACGCGAATTGCGCAATGTGGACAACGGAGACGCAAGTAAAATACGCGAATTTGAGAAGCTCATACGCATTCTGAGATCTGAAAAGGAGGAAGCAATCAAGGATAAACTGGACGCTCAAGAGAAGTTGAAGCTGCAGGATAAGGAACTCAAGGATGCATTGACTCAACGTAAACTTGCAATGACAGAATATGCAGAAGTTACTGATAAACTGTCTGAGCTGCGACAGCAAAAGCAAAAATTATCCAGGCAGGTTAGGGATAAGGAGGAAGAGCTGGAAGTAGTAATGCAAAAAGTTGATAGTCTGCGACATGACATAAGAAAGGCTGAAAAGTTGCGAAGAGAATTGGAGAACAGAGTTGAGGAGGCGATAGCGGAAACCAGCAAAGAACGGAAGTTGCGTGAACGTAGTGAGGAATATTGTAAACAAATGCAGGAGGAAACTGAGAAAATAAGACAGCGCTCTATGGGTAACGATGCAAGTACAAATCAGGCTTTAGCCACCCAGGAAATCAACAGACTCAAAGCAGAAGTTGAAAAACTCGAAGTGCAGTACAATGAAAATTTGAATCAACAACAGAGCAGGTATAATTTGGAGATACGCAGTCTTCAAGAGCAATTGCACGAGGGTGAAACTAGGCGCGAGGTACTTGAACGCGAAGTACTGGTGACCAAGGAAAAACTCGATGCAGCGAGATTGGAAAATATTACAGATAGTGAAGAAACGATAAACGAACTGAATAGACGCCACGAGAGAGAAAAAATGATGCTCGTTGAGGAGAATAAAAAGCTTATGATAGAACTTGGCTCTATGACGGAGAGCATGAGTAGAATACAAGGTGAGAGGAGGCAACTGGAAGATGAATATGAGGATCTCAGAAATAAGAAAGAAGCCATTGCACAGTGGGAAGCTCAGATTACTGAAATTATCCAATGGGTGTCAGACGAAAAGGATGCCAGAGGATACTTGCAGGTGTGTACTTATCTTCATTTAATTCAATTTATAGTATCAAAAACAAATATTTTGCTTCTTTTTTCTTGTTTCAATAAGGCTTTGGCGACGAAAATGACGGAGGAACTTGAATTCCTCAAACATTCTGGTGGAGTTGGAGGCGTGGGCAGTGGTTCGACGATGACAGATAAAAACTGGCGCAATCGTAGATCACAAAAATTGGATAAAATGGAACTGCTAAATCTTCAGAGTTCTCTCCAAAGTGAAATACAGGCGAAGCAAGCTATATCCGAAGAATTAACGAAGACGCGATCGGATTTGATAGCAGCGCAAAAGTAAGATGGCTTTTCGGTCACATTCCCTGAATTCGAAGAATATTTTTAATTCATTTTTCGAAATTATTTAACATCGTGTTTGTTCATAGAGAATTAAGGGACTTCCGACAAAGGTTAGATTCAATGTCTCACGACTTGAAAAAGAAGGAAATACAGATAAAAGAGTTGCAGGGGCGTCTAGACACCGGCGACGGCTGTAAGTACACATCTATCGATAATACATCAAACGAAAGTCCAATGAAAAACTCCCCATCCCGTAGTTATGAAAAATTGGTATCCATGGTAGTGATACAAACCGCAGCGATTCACGCTCTTTATGTGGCCTGCAAACATTTTAATATATCTGGCGGCCTCTTTGGAAAATAACTTGACGCATTCTTTATTTATCATTTTGTTATTCTGCGTTGAATTCTCTGAAAATGGTAGAACATAGGAGGAATTGGTGAATATAAGTCAAAGGATAAAAATTGTTATCCGTCAGGTTGTCAAAGTTATCCTAAAGACGAACTTAGAATGACATGACAACATTTTTTACTATACCATGTGTAACTACAATTATACCTTATATTTATTTATATTATGTTCACAACCGGTGACACTTCACGAAGCTTTTTAAATCTGGGCATTTAGTAAAAGCTATAGTTGAAGAGGTGAAAAAACTACCTACAGTACTGGATATACGCTTTTAGCCGATTAATCCTTGGATTGAATTCAATTTTTCTCTTTTACTATTAGTAGGTACAACATGGGTGCTTTTTCACGTAGCACATTTACCATTATTTATATACTATGTTTGACAAAATTTACGAAATATCTATAATGAAAAAAAAATGCCAGGATTTCGAGTGAATCTTCTTTTTATTGTACTTGATATTCTATTTCCGCAATATATCTATTAAAGGCACGCCGCGACGAATTTTAACATGTAGCCGATAGTGACCTACGTGAACCTGGCACCCGACTTAAAAATATTATAATTCTCAAAACGCGATTTGATTGTACCCCGTTTGTACCCGTTTGTACCACTTTAATTTTCGTTTGTACCTCAAAGAATTGGAAATTACAGGGGGGTCAAAAAACCGCTAGCACCCAACTTGGAGTAATTTAAATTCTGTTTGCAGGGATGAATTTAGAATCGTTTGTACCCGTTTGTACTAACGTTAGTTTCGTTTGTACCCCAATGGAAAAAGAGATACAGGATTTTCAAAATTTACTAAGGGGTAACTCCGCTATTTTTTGAGCTGGCTCAAATCTGCGAAGGGTTGCTGGTTTAGAATCGTTTGTACCCGTTTATACCTCCTTTCCTTTCGATAAATATTAATATATAAAAACATTTTTTTTTCCTTTTTTGTTTTCCTCAAAGAATTGGAAATTACAGGGGGGTCAAAAAACCGCTAGCACCCAACTTGGAGTAATTTAAATTCTGTTTGCAGGGATGAATTTAGAATCGTTTGTACCCGTTTGTACATACCTCCTTTCCTTTCGATAAATATTAATATATAAAAACATTTTTTTTTCCTTTTTTGTTTTTTTACATTTTTTGTCGCTTATGTTTTTTGAATTTTTGTGTTAAACCTTATGAACATTTGTTCAAGTTTATATTCCGTATAATAATATCGCATTCTAAAATTTTAGTATAATAATTTAATAGAATAATAGAATAAGGGAGGACTTGCTACGATTGTATTTTGTTTATAGAAATAAGCTGAATATTTTTCTAATTCCATTGCGCATTCACAAGTTCCAGGGCGTTTTGAATACAGTTTCGGACTATATAAACGTCTTAATTTATCATCCACAATTTCTACAAATTAGCTAAATTTTTTTGAATGGTATTATTACTTACATTTTCAAATCAACCAAGTCAAGAAGATTACTAATTTTACTTTACCTTTATTTGCATTTGTATTCTACTGAATTAACTTTATCAATCAATATTATTTTATTCGTATGTTATAATTAGGATAGTTACAATAATAAGAGTAATAAATTACTCTTTAATGTTAACAGTACTGTAATCAACAATTCCAATAGATGAAAACAATTCTAAACTAGCAATCCTTCGCAGATTTGAGCCAGCTCAAAAAATGGCGGAGTTACCCTTTAGTAAATTTTGAAAATCCTGTATCTCCTTACCCATTGGGGTACAAACGAAACTAACGTTAGTACAGACGGGTACAAACGATTCTAAATTCATCCCTGCAAACAGAATTTAAATTACTCCAAGTTGGGTGCTAGCGGTTTTTTGACCCCCCTGTAATTTCCAATTCTTTGTGGTACAAACGAAAATTAAAGTGGTACAAACAGGTACAAACGGGATACAATCGAATCGCGTTTTGAAAATTATAATATTTTTAAGTCGGGTGCCAGGTTCACGTAGGTCCGATAGTGCCTGATGTAAAATTTTAAGATTTATTCAAATGTGATATTAAACGATAATAACAAATCAAAATTAGATTATGTCGTTATGTAGCGATAAGCTGTTGCAGAACATTATTCTTTAGTGTTTGGGTCATACATTTTCAAGCATGGAAATATTTAGCACAAGAATTTTACATTTAAAAGTACCGAATCTTATCAGCTTATAAAAATCACTTACTATTGTGTGAATGACTTTATTATTTATTCATGAATAAATAGTTATTAATGACAGTCTTTATGTGTAACGTTTGTAATCTTCACATTTTCGTGAGTTCCTAGTTTCATCGATTTTTGCTAACTGTAACGGTAAGCTAGAGTAGGTCTACAAAAGTTTGTGCTACTTTGCTACAATCGATTTGAATACTGATTACATATAACGGAAGTAATAATTCCAGTTTTTCAGGATTACGTAAAGCGGGCTTAAGCGCTCATTTTGTTTTAACTAGAAAATTGAACTAAACGAGTAATTGCACGCGTTATTATTAAACAATAATTCAAATATAGATGAGAAGACTTTCATTAAAAAAAAAGTGTCATGAAAAATATGTTTGTGAAATAATAATACCCATTGGGTTGATTATAGGGTCAAATATGTACATTTAAGTGGCACCATTGCACGAGGACGGGCGATGGACTCTAGGCTACTTTTTGTCATCTGACTTGCCAATAGTATTTCAATGCTCGAGTACATAATTACTGAGTCTCTCAGATTCTTTGCTCAGAAAAAAAATAATGTACAGTCGATACGATTGTTCGACCGTATTATTTCCGTTTGATACAATCGAACGTATACAAATGGTCTTCCGATGGTACATCGAACAACCAAATGACTGGCGGCCAAAGTGGACTTAAAATCTACGTATGTTGAATATTTCAATAGCTCAATTCCATAGTTATTATCTTATATGCTACGTAACTCAGAAATGTACGAGAGATTTGTGTTTTGTGTGGTGCAATTGTCAAATACCTCGTCAACCTACCGTGCTTAGGGTGAATTGGATAAACACCTTGAATTAGGTTTATCAAAATTCGTAGTCTGTATTTTGTCTTAGTATTTCTTAACCACCTACTGACTGTTTAATAAAGCGCGTTCAATAATCGGGAAAACATGGTATAAGCCATATATTTCTATTGCACCTGATTTCGCCGTCATTGTCCGTGAAGTTAAATAGGAATTGGTGTTATTGTCGTTGATTCTTATAAACGTGTCAAAGAGCGGCAGATCGTGCAATTGAAATAAGAGATAAGATATGTACAATATTTTTTACGTTAAATATTTCCATGGATGCCTGTCTCTTGTTACATGTAACGGTTTCACGGAGGATTATACTTTGTTACCCAGTTGCTTTTATTTTGTGTCATTAATACGTATAATTGCTATTATAATTATGGGAGGCGCTGCAACAATTCCTCGGCTAGGGTAATCAAGAATAGAATCATGGCGTATGACTTATTTATTGTGATAGACCACATTTACCAATTTTTGTAGCGCCTCTGGCGCGCCCGTTAACTCGCTCGAAACTTGGTTGTTCAACTGAATCAATATAAAGAAGAGAGCGTATGTTATCGTAGTATAACGCTAGAATAATAAAGTAGTTATACAGTCAGTGAAACGCTGATGATGTTAGAACCTTCTATCTGATGTCAGTTCTTATTCAAACGTGAAGAGAGCCTTTCGGGTTAATGTTAATGGAGAATTTAACGTGTTATAACGTCGGATATACTTCTCTGGAGCGCAGAGAAATATACGGAGCATAGTATCATAGAAAATCTATTAAGCTTTAAGACACGATTGTAGTTTCATGCGACTGGATATGTTCGTTCATCATTAGTAACCCGAACTCCGGTACGCAATGCAATTCTGATTTCTAGACTACAAAGTGCCTCTCTTTATTGGCGTAACGAGCTGCGTGTGGGGCCTCTTGTTGCTCATCATCAAACTGTATTTGTGACAGCTGTCCTACCCACCAAATCGTCAAGCAAATCGTCAAGCATCGTTACTACCAAACCCCAGCGTATCTTCGTGCACCAGCCGTCGTCGCCTCTACCAGTCATGCGTGCTCCCCACATCATCACATGTCGCTTATTAACTAGATTCGTCCCTGCCAACTCAATCGTCAATCGTAGTGCTGTCACCATCGTATCGTCGCCTGGTAAATTATGTGGCAGGAAGTGCGACTTTGATTGGCTGCCCGATTGAATTGCTAATTACTGAACAGCAGCGCTATGTTTTTGGTGGATCAATGATCTCTCTTATTTTCTCTTGTTTCGAGCATATCATTTCTAGATCGGCAGTAAGTCTATAAATTAATTGATTTGAATAATTCTACTACCTATTCATTCGTACACTCGATTTCTTTCTACCTTCTACCGTCATTGATAGCTGCATATGGAAATTAGATAGATCATTGATAAAAAGTATCATCGTTGCTCTTACCAAAACATACCTGTCTGTGGCTATTTAACAGGCACTGTGTTAACTGAAATGTAAATAGTTGATTTTTATTAATTTTACTTAGTCACTGGTCGGCGTTTTGTCTAACTTATACGCTAATCCCGTAGAGAGCCACCTAAGAAATCCACCTAAGAAATCCACCACCTCTATTGTCATTCGTTTAGATCTTTTCTGTTTCTTCTTATTTAAAAAGCGAAAAGATTTCGGTGAGAGTTGCATCTTGTTTTCGTACTCATGTTCTTATCTTTACCTTCTCTCCTTGTTCATCTTCTCTTTCCCTTTTATGTTATAATACGTGTGGCAATTATTAATAGGAGGTCGATATGCAGACGCGTCAGACTTAGAACCAATTTGCTTCGATTTGTTACGCGTGTTTTATGATAGTATGTCTTCTCTACCCCAATTAATGTTCTCGATATACTATCACGTTTTGAATGGACATTTGTGTACTTAATACCGTTTATTATGATATTGGCGTTAACCAATTTTGTGTGGTACGGATTGCTGTGGAGTTGTCGATTTATGAGATTCTCAATTGCTACACAATGTTTGATGAAATTTTCTTACCGGGCTATTTGGGTCACGCGTTATGTTGATACGCAATGAGATTTTGAATTTTTTTAAAAACATTGTGGTTTCACACATCTATCTCTGTATAGTGGAAAAGGAATAAGAAATATGACTGTGGAAATAGAAAATGCCTCGCTTGTACCAATTCTTATGGAGTAGTCTACAAATTAATACGAATGACTTCTTAACGTTATGGTTTAGATTTAACTGTCAGATTAATTTTTTTCGACTATGACAATACGAAGCATTCTTACTTTGTCATGTCATTGGCTTTCTTAGAAAAGTAGGATACATAATCTTGGTATAAATGTGCTATGTAAAGTACGTATTGAAATCCAAATGCGACAAATATCATGTTTATTTTATTTCAATGAATAACGTACGAGATCCGATGCTTTTGCGACATCATACATTCCTAATAATCATCTTCCTAATATCTTCTTCTATTACGCATTGTAATTCATCTTTTTGAATCATTTCAGTTTTGGAACGTCCTACCTCTCAAATGTCTTACCTGGAACACTTTCTCAAGGAAACAGCCAGTAGTACACGTCACGGAAGTGTTGATAGCGTTGAAGGTGACATCGAAGACAACCGTGCACCAAGTATTGCAAGTAGTAAGAGCAATTTATCTGAACTAAGTATCGTGAGTATCTGATTATATTTATTAATAGTGTAAAGTGTATTGGCTATGTCATATTACAGTACACTTTTTGTGTATAATTTTAGGATCCAACATCGCCTCTATCTCACGAATTGCTGAATAAGTCAGCACCATCTCACGGGCAGACCAATTTACAACCAAAGCCAAAATCGCATCAGTTCCTAGTACGAACATTTTCTGCACCCACTAAGTGCAATCACTGCACTTCTTTAATGGTTGGTCTAACTAGACAAGGAGTTGTATGCGAAGTTTGTGGTTTTGCTTGCCACATGCCCTGCTGTGACAAAGTGCCCTCTATGTGTCCAGTGCCCCACGATCAAAGTAGGTTCCTTACTTCTTCTTCTTCTTTTATTTTATTTATTATTACGTTTTTCGAAAATTGCTTAGATTACAAAATATTTTTTCATTATCCTCAAATATCAATTGCAGCCAAACGGCCTTTGGGTATTGATCCCACCAGAGGCATTGGTACTGCTTACGAGGGATATGTTAAAGTGCCGAAAATGGGTGGTGTGAAAAAGGGTTGGGTGAGACAATTTGTAGTTGTTTGTGATTTCAAATTGTTTCTCTACGATATCTCGCCCGATCGTAATGCTTTACCTTCGGTTTACGTCTCACAAGTTCTCGATATGCGGGATGAGGAATTCAGTGTTAGCTCGGTACGCGATTCTGATGTCATACACGCGACAAAGAAGGACATTCCATGTATATTTAGGGTGAGTATGTAAAGTTATATAATATATCGAAATTATTGCGTTATATGAATCAATAAATATTAATATGAATATCCATGATTTATCAGATAACGACGTCTCTGCTGGAGCCACCTGGCTTACGAAATCATACGTTAATGCTTGCGGATACTGAGAGCGAAAAAACTAAGTGGGTAGTAGCCTTGAGTGAGCTTCATCGGATTTTAAAGAGAAATAATCTTCCAAATACAACAGTATGTACTCGATCATTAGAAGGAAGACTTGGAATTTAACTAATACAATGGCTTAATACAATTTTTTTTCTATATTTTTTCTGAAGATCTTCCGTGCCAAGGAACTGCTGGATAATACAGTGGCACTCATTAAAAACGTGATGTCAGGAGCAATCATAGATCCTGATCGTCTAGTCATTGGTACCGAGGAGGGCCTCTTTTGTTTAGATTTAGATCGTAGTGGTAAGAATACAGTTAATTCTTTTTTTTATTAGTTTGTGCAACCTCAGCCTAATTAACTTGTTCATTTCTTTTCAAATCAGAGATAGCAAGAGTTGGTGAGGGTAAGAAAATATACCTTCTGGAATACGTAACAGAAGAACAGTTAATTGTGGTGCTTAGTGGAAAGCAGCGGCACGTAAGATTGGTTCCTGTGCGAGCGTTGGATGGAGATGAAGTGGAATGGATTAAGGTAGCAGAAACTAAAGGTTGCATCACATTGACCACAGGTGTAGTGTGCCGAAATCCGCTCACTTACTGTCTCTGTGTTGCTATAAAAAAACAGGTAACCGAAAACGTTAACACAACAAATTACTGGACTGAATAATATAACATTATTGATTTATTGCAGAATGCATCGCAAGTGATTGTTTATGAAATAACGCGAACGAAAACACGGCACAAACGCGTTCGTGAACGTATGTTACCTTGTCACGCACAAACACTACAGGTTCTTTCAGAGGGTCGTCTTTGCGTGGGATATCCGTCTGGCTTCTCTATCTACAGTATTTTGGGAGACCATCATCCAATTTGTAAGTAATTCCTCTTTTAATAATATATGTATATGCTGAATTCAATTTGATCAGTCTACAATGTTATATTGGTCTTTCAGCATTGGTTCATCCCGAGAACACCTTACTGGGTTTTTTAACATATAGTGCTGTGGATGCATTACGTTGTATCGAATTGCCACGTGGTGAATTTTTATTAGTCTTTCATACATTGGCAGTTTATGTTGACAGTCAGGGACGGAAAAGCAGGGATCGCGAAATCATGTATCCAGCTGTCCCTACAGCAGTTAGTAAGTATCTGTTTTTTCCGTTTTTTTTTTTTTTTTTTTTTTTTTTTTTTTTTTTTTTTTTTTTTTTTTTTTTTTTTTTTTTAATAATTTTATTTCTTGGATGCGTATAAGTTTCATTCATGTTTGCTTTTTTAACAGGCTATTGTGAAGGTTACCTGTTGATTTATAGCGAGACTCATATTGATGTGTTTGATTGTACCACTGGAGATTGGCTACAGACACTCAATGTTAAAAGAGCTCGGCCATTGAATACTTCCGGTTCTCTCAGCACTTGTATCATTAATGATATGCCCCATGTCATTTTCCTGAGTAATTTACATCAACGTGTGTATCACTCGATTTGTTTTTAAAGTTTTCTAACAAGTGAGATAGTCAAATAATTGTGTTGGATCTTTTTTTTCTGTATTTTAGGAGAATTGTTGAATTTAACTCCGATAGACGCTAGTGGAAGACAAATGACAAGACCACGAAGAAGATTCTCTTTGCGCGAGGGAAATAGAGCTGCGCGTCCAACAGATCGGCGGTCCAAGATGATATCCGCTCCTACTAACTTCAATCACATTAGCCATATGGGACCTGGCAATGGAATACAGGTCATACATCAAATACTTTTTTTTTTTATATATACGCCATATGTCTAATAATTAAAATTTAACATATTTATTACTTTTTATTCAGATTCAACGTCTGCTAGATCTACCAACTACGTTAGAAACGGCCGATCAGCAACAATATTCAGGACATCAAAGTGGCACGCACGTTCACAGTAGTCAACAGAGAGTATGCGTAAATAGACAATTGTTATATTAAAGCCATATTGTTATTTACCTTTTTTTTCTATATAACATGTACTTGTTGTGCAGTTATATGGTTCAGCATTGCAAGCACCGAACAAGCCAGCCCCACTGCCACCCAGACATCCACCGGCTGATTCACGACGTCTCAGTTCGCATATGACACGAAATTCTGGATATTCACCACATAACGGTAAATCAAAGTTTTGTTCAGCTGGGCAGAATGTAAAATAGCTACATTACTACATGATTCTCGCCCTTTGTCTATACCGTCTTGGTAATAAACACATTATTACTATTATTACTATTATTATTATTGTTGTTGTTGTTGTTGTGTCCAATGAACGAAATATTTCGTTTATATTAAACTTGTGTTTCATATGATTCGTATAAGTCGGATTTTAAAACGATTTAACCATAGGTTCGACTTCGTCGCGACGAGGTCCGGCACCTCCAAGACCAACTGCGACACCACCATCACTTCCACGTACACCTGTAGATCAAGTTGATTCGGAATCATTGCATTTGCGATCGCATACGCCTCTTTCTCTTGGTAGTATCGCCTCCTTGCACGATAAGGTATGTATTCATTCTATGGCCGGTGCTCATACCTCTCTTTTATAGCATCTTTTAGGTACATTTAACGAATCAGGAATCGCAATTATAACCTAAAATCTCGATGATTATTCGTTAATGATAACTTTAGTTTCATCCTTAGGGGGTCGGAAAACAATACATTATCTTTAAATCGGCTTAATATTTTCACGCGAGCTATCCATCGATAATGTCTAAAATTTTCTGCTGTTAAAAAAAAACGCCGGCTCTCTAAGGTTATAAGAGTACTTAGTATGTAAGAGTATGAATACAGACCTATCAGTATAAATTTTAGATACACAACTTCAGGGACTATTAAATGTAAATGGTGCTTTTCCTTTTCATAGTCTTATTTATTAGTTCAGTTATTTGTCTTCGCTTGTTCTAGGAACACGCGTCTGGTGGAAGTCCACGACATTCGATAGCCTCGAACAATAGTTCAAACCCATCGACACCACCAAGTCCTGCCCACGACCATGGATCGTCGTCGTACGACTCATAAAAATAAAAATAAACGTTACTTCAACGTTGATTCAACAGAAGAGGATACAGCAACCAGCCCACTTACGTTGTATCCAGGTATCGAAATTTATGCAGTAAACTTCTTTTTATTTCTTTGTCAAATATGTGTCCGTCGTGATACCAATTGTCACGAAGCACTGTGTGTTATACATGGTCTTGTAGCCAGAAAGTTACCATAACGATTTATAATACGGTACAGAAGACTGGATTCGGTGGTTTTTCATTTCCAAGTATTTTACTTTAGCAGTAAGTAAATCGATTGGCCCTGAAGTATTTCCTAAGTGTGACTAGGGTTGTAAGTATTCGTTCTGCAGTATTCTTAATGGTTTTGATTTACGTTACTTCGTATCGTAAGAATTGATGTATGTTACTCCGTAACATAAAAAAGAATTCTTTTTTTTTCGTACTGTTACTTCTTGTCTCCTTTCCGTTCTCTTTCTTTTTATACTACAGATCGAACAAGAATTAAAATAAGATACGTTGGTTGTAGATTTCTTTTTTTTGCAATATCGAACAAATTATTTATCGAGGAACATAAGTCACTTGTAGTAAGAGGCCTCCGAGACCTCGTGAAATTATTAAGGTTATTATAAATGATAAGAGTAATATGATAACTTTTTGGCTTTCAAGTATGTATAATTAATGAGTTCAACGGAAGGCATAATAATGAATTATTGTACATAACTGACACGTTTGAGAATTTGCGAAGAAAGTTCCGTTTGCAACGATTGCAACAGATCGCTCCGATGTTCATGTTTTATACTTTGACGTAATACTTTTTCGTTCCTTCTGCGTTATTGTTTTTAAGATTAAAAGCAAAACTTTAGCCTTTACTAAATCTCTTCATTTCGTTCAAACAAATCATTTAGAACGGAAAGCTCTACGGGGAAATTACTTTCAATAAAGATCAGTATCGAAAATCTCAGTCAAATTATCTAGCAATAAATGAAACTACTTAATCTATCATACATGCTTTCGAGCCTAGATATAAAATAGTTTAAAAGCGAATTATACATTTAACCATTGTTAGCTAATATTATAAAATGGATACCGATTGATACATTACGGCTAAATAATCATATATTATATAACACTGTGAGGACACCCATCATACGTTATTCAACATGTGGATACTAGGCTATATCGTATGGAAAGAAAGAAATGAATCCATCAAGAGTTCTTACCGATAATAAATAATATTTAAGCAATGCCAATTGCATTCGCCGGAAATAGCATTATTAGAGAATTGTCGTTCTACGAGTATAACAAAACTAAATGACGAAAACGACATCGATATTGAAGGTTCATTCTTTTATTTTATTTTTTAACAAAAGAAATCGCATCGCTTACATCAGATTCAAAATCAAATACGTTCGCTCACATCTATCTCGCTATCTCAACTCTTGTTACGTGTACAATCTGGCATAAAACAAATAAACCCTTCTCTTGCGCATTCGAGTAGGGTCATTAAAAAGCAGTAATTACTTATCCGCTGACACAGAGTCCTGCATATTTACGAGATCGGCTTCAACATCCTATCACACTTGACCGTACCGCGTCAAAGCTGATCGCGATTCTACTCCTCTAAGCCGGTATTGACTCGTAAAAGGTTCATTTATGAATGGCGTCAATGTTCAACTTAGCTTCATAAATGTAGATTCGTTTGTAAACATGGCTCTAATTAAAGTCACACAGAAATTAGTCGATTGCATCTTCTCACAAGGTTTATTTTCCGAGTGGCGCACTTTTCTCTTTGTATTGCATATTTCCTCTCATCGCACTCTCATTCTCATTCTTTTTCTTTTGCGCTCACACACACACACACACTCCTTTTCTTATTTATTATCATTCTGTTTTCGCATAATCTCGACATAATGGCCAAACAGTGTATTTACTGTATAATGAAACGAAAATTACGTCAAACTCTATATTGTACTTTTTTTTATTTATTATACAAAAGCGGAAAGGTGTGAAGTGAACGGCACTGGAAAATATGTCGGCGTGATTATTAATTTTCTCTTGAAAGCCGTCTACTTACTCAATCACTCTGCTTTTCCTTACGACATGTGACATTGATATAATTGATTTTTTACAAGATTGTAGAAATTTTTTTGCGTCTCAAGATTCTCAGAGCATTTCTTATATATATAAAATATATTTACACATAAACACGAGCGTAAGGATAAGCAGTAGATTTTCAACGTTTTCCTTTCGGAGAAGCTTCGTCATTACGTATCCTGTTTGAATCAATTACTTTGTACTCTTCACACGTCAGAACTATATCACTAGGGAGGCAACGAAGTGCGCACGTTTCTCTGAAATTGCAATTATTTAAAAGGGTGAACGTCACGAGAAGGAGTTATTAATCCCGTTGAACTTGAACGCGAATAAAAAAGCAAAAGATCATACTGTATAAGCGGAGTAGAAAATGATATGAATTACAAATAAATTATATATTAAATTATATTAGGTCTTAAGGAGTGCGAAAAAAAAATTTAAACACATTTAAGAGATAGAAAGGTTCGTTTATATATGAGAGATGAATTAATATTAGGCGTACTGAAAGATATAAATGGTACCGATTACACCACTACTTATAACATTGATTATCATGTTAAGATTAACAATTGTTCTAGAATTATTATGGATCCGAGAGCGAGAATAAAGATAGAGATAACAGTAAATGATTTATGAAGAGATAAGCTCTTAGAGAATACTCTAAACAACATGCGTGTTACATTGTACTTACCAATGAAAATCATGATTCAGACTACCTTCCGTCATTGTTGTTCGAAGGGTTCAAAAATTAGAGTTGCTAGCATCTGATTTTGCGTGCGCCTTTCTTATTACATTGTTTTTTTCTGCTTTTTCCTCCGTGTTTTTTTGTTCACGTCATCTGAACTTGTTCGGTAACAAGTTATTTCATCTACTTTGCGGAAATACGAGAGCATCATACATACCATTTCCGTTTGATATAAATGCGATACTCTTGGAATCATAATGTCTGTATACATTTGTAAATAAAATATAGTAGAGGTCGAGTTCACAATTGATTTGCCTCGATTCTTTGACACAAGTCGATAATGATTATAACGGTGATTATTATTCTGACGATAATGACGATGAAGTTTACCTGATTTGAGATCCCTTGTTTCTGCTGTCTAGAATGCATTGCGTGCGCTATTTTATTTGAACATGTAAGGTATAAGAGATATACCAAGAATTGTAATTTGCTAATTATTGTAAAAACAATGATGCATATTATCATTTTAAGGTTTAACGTGGTATATAAGATGAAGCTTGTCACCGAGCAAATCTTTGCATTATAACATAACGATTATTTATCATTCAAGATATATAGACTTTATTTAACTTCTTTGTTCTCCTTTTTTTATTTCTTAACTTGGTTTACCTATTTTCTACATGAGTGCGAGCTAATTCATTCCCTTGCCCCTTCTCCGACGTAATGATACTGTATGTTAAATCTTTCACGTTTTGATTTTGTCCGAGTATATAACATTATAATCTTATTTTATTATTCAGCACCTTCAAAGCGTTGGTTTAGCCTCTAGTTAATGTAATCTTATTTATAACATTGTGCATTGTTTAAAGTATTTATTAAAACAGATTATAAATAATTAATGGCGACTGGCGTCTTTTGCAGCAATATTTTATTATCATCCCTTATTTATTATATCCATACCGACTTTTGATCCATCATTATTTCTTTTGAAATACATCGATGTTATACCTGAAAGTTGGGAATTCGGATTGTGTCGTAAAATTAAAGTTGCATCAAGGATTCTTGTGTCTCCTAGGTTATAGACATTTTATTTCTACATCGATATACCATATATATATATATATATAGCATCTATCAACAACGATGTATTTAACACATCTTCCAGCGCGCTCGAAGTGACAGGCAATTTTAGGTAAATTTAGGTAAATAATCGGCGATACGATTCATCTCGTAATTTAACACTTCACGCATCAATAAAAAGTCGTATCAAGGTTTCTCGACACATCAGGCACGATGTGCGTGTCTTTTTATCGATAAGTCTCAACATTAATGTTTTATTGACATGCTTTGTTATATATTCACAAGTAGAGATGCCACAAAGTACATATAAGAGAGTATCAACCATCCGAAAGATAGCTAACGGGGTGATTTTTAGGAAAAAAAAAAGAATATTCAGCAGAATTAAATTTTCTTCGTAAATAAAATTCGTAATTATTAGTATACAAAATGTGATTATATACAGTGTACAAATTTCATGGGATTTAGTTGACTCTTAAGAAGAGAAACAAGAAACGTATCTCTCAATCAATCGGTACAGTCGATGCTGCCTTTGATACAAATATATTCATCTCGATGAAGCACATATGACACTAATGTATTCGTTTACATTATATCGCGGTTACGTTTATGGTACATATCTACAAGCCTATACCTATAGTATTGTTCCTCGTCCTAAGAATATGAAACTCATGTAAAATCGCCTATCATCTATTGTTTGTATTGTAAATATTTACAACTAGGTGCACAGATCCTAATTTGTGACAAAGGTGTAAGGATATTCGACAACGTGACGTTAATGTAATAATTTGTAATTTGGTATACACTGGCGTCTACCATGCTGTTGTCGTATGCAAGGAGGGAAATTGTCTGATAGTAAATGAACGAACGTGTCATGCGTATGCGTATGAAGAAACGTAGAAAGATCATAGTGGAGACAGGTAGAAAGGACAAAATTTTCACCATATTTCAGAAGTTTGTTCGTTTTTTTTTTTAGGCATCGCTTCAATATTCATGAAGGATGAACTTATATATAATCTCACCGAAGCGACAGTACTAATCTCGTAATTTTTAATTCCCTTTCTCTTTTTGCGGTTAGCATGCGAATTTTATTTTACACGCAGATGCTCCCTTGGGAATATATTTTAAAAATATATTGTTCCTGCATCCAACACGGTAGTAGCAAAATTGTGGAGCTTACTATGACCCTACGTCGCAGTTGGTTTTGACATTTTACACTGTGGTTACCGATAAAAGACCCATGAGTTTTCCACCTGTACCTGGACCGCTACCGGTACCAACCCTATTCCCATGTACCAGCATTTCCTGGACAGTGGTGAAGTCGTCCAGAGCGGTCTTCTTGCGCGCCATTTTTTTATAACTTAATTCGACTATATTCAGAGGTTTTTTAATCATTTTCTCCTCTGTGTGCTCGCAGATCAATAGTTCGTTGACCTGCTGTAGTTGTAGTTGCTGCTGTTGCTGTTGTATCAGAATTTCCTGCTGTCGCTGTTTTCGTTCTCGTCCTCTTTCCAATTGTCTTTTACGCTCCTCTTTACTCCAGTATCGCCCAATCTGAACAAACAAGAAAGAAAAAAAAGAATTCGGTATCCTAGATTGAACGGAAATGTTAAAAGAATATACAATATTACTTTGTTTATCAGAAAAACTTACTTTCATCTCAGACATAGTGTCGTCTTCTGTAGTATGTCCTGCGCGTTCTTCAGATATTTTAATAGCCCTGTTTCTGAGAATCCTATTGCGAACTGGCCTTCTAGCAATGTATCTGGTGCCGTCGGGTCGCCTCTTGACTTTCCATTCCATCTGTACCTCGCATTTGTCCTCGGGTGGTTCCCATGTCGTTGTGGAGGTGCAAACCTGCTGACTGCCAACGAACTGATACTGAGTGAGATTAGGTGCTTGAAAGTTCCCATGGGATTTCGACTTCCTGGCAACAGGTTCTCTCGTGATGATTGAGTTCTTGCGATTGAGTGCCTGCTTGAACAATTGTTGCTGGAGCAACATTGTTTGTTGAAGATTCGCTACGTTCGTATACATAGTATCTGCAGGCAGTGTACTGGCATTTGTAGTATCTCTGTCGCGATGATGGTGAGAACTCTTTCTCGATGGTTGCGTTTTTGATAGCTTGCCCGTCTGAGTAACGGATTGGGGACAGGAACAACTTATTTTTGGCTGATGAGGAACCTTCGGTGGACACAGCACCAATGTACTCTTGTGATGATCCCTTTCACCCTGGTGCAGCTCCAACGTTAAAGGATTACTGTGACAGGACTCTCCGGTATTGTATGCACTGGAACTGTCCTTCTCCTCCCCTGAACTATTACTTTTGGAAGATGAGTGCCAAGGTTTGGTCTGATTTGCTTGGTTCTGATTCTGAACTTGACTACTCTGAATTTGAGCTTGACTACTTTGATTCTGAACCCAATGCTGATGATGTTCATAAGGCGACGAGTAAATAGGCTCACTATCAGATTCAGGAATTGTCTCGTAGATGTGTTCCGTGTCACTCCATACGTGACTCGAATAAGCCTCGACTAGCTTAACATTAAGCGGAGGTGTTAATGGACCAGGTTGTTGAGCTCTTAGATTAAGACTATCCATCTTCTTGGTACATTCTTTCAAGGTGTCCTGCATCCATTGCTTGCGATCCTCGGTATTGTGGTGAGCCGGGGACGTGGTCGTTTTTCCAGACTTTTGAGAATTTTGGGACGATGCCGTTGACGAGGACGTCGAGCAGTTCGTTCCTGAAGAAATCGGTGGTGGCGGTGGTGGTGCTTGTATGTGTGATGTGTGCAAGGTGGTATGAGATGGTATCGGAGGTGGAACCTTTAGAGTGGAGGTGTTCGGCTCAGAATCTTTGGTACGATCGTCTGTTTGTTGTTGCTGACGAATCAATTGCTCAATCATGCTATTCTGATAGGCGGGAATGTTGTCCGGCGAAATAGGCGGAGATCCCTGAAATTGTACAATCCGCCAAAATGTACACATCCTGGCCTAAAGGAGACTAATAACGTTAAATAAATTCCCATTGAATTGTTTCAAGCAATTACCTGATGATATATACGTCGGTCGTCGTAGTCATCATCCTAAAAAATAAAAAAGAAAAGAGTAAGTGCCGTTTAATGAGGAAAGAGAAAAATGCCTGCTGGACGCGCATCGATTACGTCAAACTCGACAGAGAACGTTATAACCCTTTGATCCGACGCCGGCCATGAATAATTTTTCTAAATGGTGATTAATGTCAATTGAATCAATCGGTCTGGCAAATAAATGATTATCGTAAAGTGGAGTGTAATGATGTGTCAAGGTCGTTACGGCGCGTCTTCTTATTGAGCAACAAGTATTCATAATAAACATAATTTCTATAACTACCTGATAAAGACAACGGCTGACAAGGATAGTCACAGCACTTTTCGTCTCAGCGAATAAATTTTCAGTCTGCTCCTTATTCGCCACGTCTTTCCCGTTAACCTGTTAAACAGATATACGATAAAGTATATATATATATATATATATCTGGAGGCGACTCAGGGTCAATTCCTGAATGACGCCATAAAGTGATTCAATAAAAATAATCAAGAGTCAGTCAAACGACCTTCAAACACGGAAAATGAGAAGCGCGGTACCGACAATTTTATGGTTCGATTCCTTCATGAGATAATCGGTATTCAATGGGCTTAAAAAAAGTTAAGAGTGTCTGTATTGCTATCCACTCAGTGAAATTGTCCATTTGACTAAGTGCTCCCTGTCCACTGGTTCCGACGGAAAATTCCTGATAATCGTTCTACGAGGAGATGGTCAAAAAAAATACAAAAGAAGAATCAGGAATCGTGGAAGGAAGGGAGAGAGGGAGAGAGGGAGAGAGGGAGAGAGGGAGAGAGGGAGAGAGGGAGAGAGGGAGAGAGGGAGAGAGGGAGAGAGGGAGAGAGGGAGAGAGGGAGAGAGGGAGAGAGGGAGAGAGGGAGAGAGGGAGAGAGGGAGAGAGGGAGAGAGGGAGAGAGGGAGAGAGGGAGAGAGGGAGAGAGGGAGAGAGGGAGAGAGGGAGAGAGGGAGAGAGGGAGAGAGGGAGAGAGGGAGAGAGGGAGAGAGGGAGAGAGGGAGAGAGGGAGAGAGGGAGAGAGGGAGAGAGGGAGAGAGGGAGAGAGGGAGAGAGGGAGAGAGGGAGAGAGGGAGAGAGGGAGAGAGGGAGAGAGGGAGAGAGGGAGAGAGGGAGAGAGGGAGAGAGGGAGAGAGGGAGAGAGGGAGAGAGGGAGAGAGGGAGAGAGGGAGAGAGGGAGAGAGAGGGAGAGAGAGAGAGAGAGAGAGAGAGAGAGAGAGAGAGAGAGAGAATTGGCAAAAGAAACATTTCTTGGACCAATGAGAGAGTCTGATCCCGATGTAATGGAGAATATGTCTAATGGTTTTTAATTTAATGATACCCCAAAGTGTCGCGGAGCAGCCGAAATTTCCCATGGAGACACTTTATTAAGTGCAATTCCGTTAGATCCGGATTAGAAGCTTCGCAACATGGATAAATGCAATAGAGCTGGTAGATAAAGGCTTCACGAGGAACCCGCCTCTCACAATATTCCGTAATACCGAAGACGAAGAGCTGCTGGGGAGGCCCTTCTCCAAGGCAGAACAACGGGGCTTAGTCTGCAGGATGCATCTACTAGTGTTACTCCTACTACATTTTTTCCTGTCACTTGGATATACGAGTAGGAATTTTTCCTGAATTTCCCACGCAGACACTTAATTACATGAACCAAAGCCGGATTAAAAGCTCACGAGTAGACCGGTCTGAGGATACTATGTATAGATATAGGTATCATGAAATCGATAAGAAAGGATCGAAGGGTGTTAAAGGACACTGAATCAGAAAAGGAGGAAAAGGGAGGCGGAAGTCTCCCATGAAAAATCCTCGATTAGCTGTAGCACCATGGGATCCCCTATAACTTCCTGGAAGGAGTACTGTCAGTTGGGGAGGGGGGGGGAGGTTGCCACGTTATTGTGCTACGGCGTCATTATATCCTCCCGTAACACTATGGG
>NW_014333791.1:3050-10564 GCF_000341935.2 Cephus cinctus | reverse complement strand
TCTCTGTGTTCCAGATGGGGGCTGCTACGCCGCGATACTATCCCAGGGAGGTGACGACGTCAGTGGTGGTGGTAAAGTCAGACGGGACAAATCCCCAGCCAAGTCATCCGCATCCGCTAGCGGTAAAGCACCACCACCGCCGCCCCGACCACTTTGTTCGTAATTATAATCTGCCTAACGGGATTACACAGGGATTCAAGCGGCAGAAAGCCGATGTTCCTGACGCGATATCACGTTGTCTAGCGAGGCATCAGCGTCAACAGCGAAACTGAAATTTTTTCTTCTATGTTAGCCAAGGATGACGGAAATAATTTAAGAATCAAAAAATGGACTCTAAGGAATTACCGGACCTGCATGGAAGTCTTCTGTAATTATGGTGATTAAATTCTAGTCTACGTGATGAACCCTTATTCCCTTCTATAGTTGATTCACGAGTTTGATGTGTTTTTTTAACAGATTGAAAACAACGAAGTCTTTAGTAAGCACAATGTGACTCCTCATAGAATTTTTCTTACAAAGTATGCACGTGCATGGTTTCCTGATGAATTATATTTTATTTTTCTATTTTATCATACATTTTCAGAAAAATTATGGAAACCCACGCGTGATTGATTAAGGATTGCATTGTTTGCGAACTATAAAAAAAAAACATATTGAACTCGTTAACCGACTATAAATCTGTGTATCTTTCTTCAAAATTTTCTAAAAAGACTTACCCGCAGTATTTGATCGCCTTCGCGTAATCGGCCATCACGTGCTGCTAAACTTTCAGGAACTATTTCAGAGATATAGACTTCAGTATCCACGTCCTCGCTACCAGAACCGGAACTGTAGCAGACTGTCAGTCCGAGTTTCTCTGCGCTACCGCTTCTGCGTAGAGTTACCTCCTGCAACATAAGACAAAGGAACGTTCAGTCTCCTCGTTCGAAGTAGGGCAGTACATTGGGAAGACCAAGTGAATTACTTCAAAGTCGATGTCGTGTGGCAAGAAGTCCTCGAAGCTGTCGTTCGTCTGTTCCTCGGGATTCAATGCTCCTGGTAAGAGTTCTTCCTCTTCTATTAATCCAGCCCAGTCGGTTTGCACCCCAGTCGACACCAAGGGACTTTCAGGATCCTTTTTACAATTCTCGGTGGTCACCGGCCTTTCTTCCACTGGGAGAGTGTCTATTGTTTCCGGTTCCTTGTTGGATGTCTGCGCGGCCGTCTGCTGTCCAGGCTGCCTTCTCAGTACTTCAACTATGATCGGTTCCTGAGCCGATTGGAAGTATCGCACCGCATCCTCGTGACTAGAGTTTGAAACGTCCTGTCCGTTCACCTGAAACAATACATAGATTCATAGGTGGCAAAAACTAACTGACCAGATATTCCTACTACCTTCAAACATATTTATATATATATTTTTAGCATTTCCAAGGAAACGTTCTCTCAGTACAAGGTCAAGGGAGGTACGACTGAAATGCAAAGGGGCGGTCACAAGATAAAACTAGGACAGAAATGGAGAGTGGAGGTTGGTAGGGAAAAATATTCAAATGTGCGATAGCCCGATACGAAACGAATTCGAGAAGCGGCTTCTTTGAGAAGTCCTTCTAGTCAAAGAATACGCTGCTCAACCGCGTCGAAACTTCTCGACCATCCATTAACAGGATTACCAACTCTTAGTCCCGATCCGGTGGAAAAGCAATCACCTTTACAGATACGGATCCGACAACTGGCATCTGGTAAGGTACGAGAAGAATCAAACAAAAAATCTTGGATCCATCGTGAAAAGTCATTCACGAGGCGCATCGCGTAGCGGACTAAAACGTTCTCGATGAGGACCTTCTTTAGACATCGTACAATTTACCGTTACAGAATAGTACAATATTATTGCGGCTGAAGGTCTACCTAACCAGTACTAATATTACAGATCTTCAACTTACTCACTAGTTCTTTTGGCATCGGCAGATCAAGGAATTAATTTCAGTAATCCTTTAAACTCTCGTTAAAATGTTCAAAAGCATTAAATCCAAGGACAGCGCGGTCGACGAGAATCCAGATTTAATTGAATACAAGTAGTCGTTCTTAGCTGAGAGGGCGCCACAAGTAACGCATAGACAACGCTTCAATGTTTATTTTCTAAGTTTACAATTTTGTTAAATCCTTAAATTGCTTTAGTTAATTAATTATGATCAATTCGATCCAGTAAAAGTGGCAGACCATGTATAAAGAATAATTACCAACACTCATAATCATTACTAGGTGAAATTGAAGCAAATATGTGTTGAAGAGAAAGGTTAAAACAGAGACTGCCCAGTGAATTGGTAAGTGACCAAACAGTCGCTAGACTCCTAGCTCGAAAGTCATCGGAACTAAAATCACAGACCTCTTGGCAAAGAAGAGAAATACAGACACAAGTAATTCGAACATGCAAAATGTCAGCCGCGTAATATGTGAGGCGGCGATAGAACTGGCATTGTCCGGACATGAAGATATTATGCGAATGCTATGGAGTATGAATACTGATATGCAAGGGATCAGAAAGGAATACAGTAGTATTAAGAACACCCTAGTGAGTTTTCAGGTGACTAATAAGAAAAATGCATTCCAACGACATGATGTAGTATGAACGAAAATAGGCAGACTCCATAAACCAGTACACCTAGGCCAAAGGTAGATGATCTTGAACTTTTATACACGTGATGTCTGCATAACAGAATTAATATTTAATATAAACTTGTCAAACGCTAAAGCAGCTCTGCAAAGGCGAGATCCAAGTAAAGCATTTCGAAAAGTGAGAGGTGTACAGACGACGTTGGACTGCTTAGAAAATACTTCGGAAGAAATATTACTAGTCAGAAGCTGCGATAATCGGTGTGAGCGAGACGTGGTATTTTCATGAGGGACTAAAGCTGAAAGAAACTGCACGCTATTACGAACAAGACTAACCGAGACTTTAGAAATCTAGGGAAATATGGATTGCAATTAAAAGTCCGATAAACGAGGAAGTATCTACATTCTACATATATAAGCGTATAACTAAGAAAGAAATATTATAACAAAGGATTGATGTTATTGTTGGAGTATATTTTGATCTTACAATTAGTAGAAAATTTATAATGTCCTATATTCGTAAGTGGAGATTTCAATGCCAGATTTGAGGAACTAAACCAGCTGGACGAGGGCATGATGGCGGGCACGGGTTTCACAGGGTACAGGCAATCAAGCCACAAAGCTAACAATGGAAATGGTATCTGTTGTTACTGAATAATTTTTAGAAACTAGATCTAACCACGTTAAATTGTCGCTCGGAGTCGAACTCTTCAAGAGTTCAACTCTACATTCTGGAGAAGATCTGACACGACAATGGATTATACTTAGATGAGCGCCGTAGAACTGAATGTATGTAAAGACTTTAGGACTTTGAAACGTGATACTTTGGATCATTTCCCAATAAAAGTAGAGCTGGTTTGCTGAGCATACCAAGTAGAAGAGAATCAAAACAATGTTGCACTATTACTTTAGCTCAAGAGGTGTAGAAGAGGAATACAGTTTAGTGTATATATATATACTTTATAATTGTTAAAGAAGGAATCTAATAATCTCATTTCTCATACTATTTCCGTACGACTTACACATGTATTTTAAGGGTCTTCGATACAATCCGATATAGGAGCGAGAGTTCACAGATTCGTTAACCCAGGAGTAAGCGCGTAGGCTGTCTGAGACACTCTAACGCCCGTGCTTTTTAAATGAATAATACAAATTCTATATAAATGTATGCATGGATATATGTGATATTAAAAGTTGGGGATTATGTTTATCACATTTCTTATCTTTGAAAAAATGGCAACAAAAAATACCTTAGAATATCTTAATATTCAATTCTAATAAACGTTTAATTGTTTCCTCTTATGGATTTTTATATTGTACATATACATATATTAGATATAGAAAAATATTTTGTAGATGTAAGCATTAGACAAAATCTACACCTGTTTAGAATTTTAACAAATATCCTGTTTCCTATACTAATTCAATACTAATTTTATACAGTCTGTATCTGTCCAATAAACGAGACATTTCTAATACCAAAATATATATCTTAATATATTGTGGATTACTGTTACAATACGAAAGCCATACTTTCTTTTTTTCCGCGGGTCTGTATACCGAAACTAAGGAAGTAAAGCTAAAAGGAATGGTCAAACAGATGTAGACATATAAAAGAATAAAGAACTCAAGCGTAGGACTATCTGCCTCCGTTCGTAATAGTTAAAGCTTAAACGCAAATGAAATGACAATAATAAGTTGTAGTACTAAATGCGCAGGGACCTTTTTGCTCCAGCATCCTTTCAATTAAAGAAATGTCATCCTCACCACAATCCTGGAGGGTCGGCAAAGTCAGACACGTATATGCTATTATACACACCGTCGCATACACACTCTCAATTTCCCCTAATTGCTCCCTTGACGCGCCTATGTCCAATTAAACGATAAGTTCCATTCCTTCGCTGAGTGAGACGGCGCCCTCGAGCTGAGACTGACTGTAGGCACCTTCTTCATGGTCAAGTCAGAGTGTATTTACGGTAGGAGGCATTCCATCAAATCCCATTTCCGTAATTCCTCAACGAGTTAGAAACGTCCAATTAAACATTATCCTACATAGAGATATGTCAGGTATTCTAGAGTCGTCGTCGGATTTCCATCGGCTTGGACCTAGGGTATGTAATCAAATAGTAGAACAAGAGATAAGACCGTCCCGGTTAGGATGGTGTTCCTAGTCAGGTAAGCAAGGATAGAGATGTATAATTATCCCGAATGAGTGACGTTTCAAGACATGGTCCAAATTTCCTCGGGAAATAGGATGCATTATCAATGACTTATCTCCTCAACATTGTATATCAAGTGACATGATTTCTCTCATATCATTCCAAAGGTACGGGAAATTACCAAACGCGAAAAATACTCTCCGTATACCCGTTGACGATTTTTGCGAAAATCACAAGGATCCCTTTCATGATTCTTTCCCTTTTCTTAAGAGTTCCTTTCTTAAGAGAATCTTCTCCTTGAGGGCATTCTTTTTCCTGATACTTGGTGTTTATCGGTAGAGACAGGAACGCCAGTTGAGGCCTTTCGAGATGCGATAGCCACCTCTATTACGAGATGGACGTCCTCTACGGGAAGAGCCGTAGAATATCGTCTTATCAGAGTTCTGGTCACCATAGAGGTCCTTTCCTTGGGTAAAGTAGAGAGATCTTTCTTTCTAGGCTTTTTATTGGTGCATCCGGGAAATCTCCGCTGGCCGTTTCGTCACGGCTTCAATCTTTATTTCTTTATTATGATATCAAGCTCGGTATCTCGAGATTCCATAGATATACACGTCGGATTATTGCGTTCTTAAAAAAAAAAAGCGAGTTGTCATCAGGAACTACGAGAAACTCCCTTCAACCGTGAGGTCGTTCACTTGATGCCCTCATCTTCCCATTTGGACCCTTCCTTTCCTTCAATTTCCTTACAGAGTCCTCATTTTATCTAATGGCACTTACCCTTCGATCCTCCTTCCTGAATCGATTATCAAATGTGGTACGTATTTAATATCATGAATTCAAGAAACACATTAAAACAAAAATATTCGCAATAATTTTGAAATCATGAATATAATATTATACGTATTATAGGTGACAGTACAACTATATACTACGGAGTCATTGATCTCCATCATTTTGCCACACGGATTGCACTTTACTTAATTAGAAGAAGATTAATGATCCTTGGGTTAGTTTAGGTATACTAAGAGCATAGAACATCACCGTCAAGGGTAATTCCCTTGATGATGTCAAGAAGATAATGAAAGGTGTTAGAAAGCATCGCTACACGACATCACCCCAATTTTTCAATCGATCCTCTAGGAGATGCCTAGGTTGATTATTTTAACTGCAGGACTGGTAGGGCTAGTGGAGACCTGCTTGCACCCTTGGGGGTTATTTGAGAGACTTGAGCAAAGAGTGGCTGGACATAATGCCATTAAGTAGTATTAAAAAGCCGTTTTAATTCCTCGAACTACGAGTTCTAAAGAGGGTTCTTTAGTTAGCGCCCTTCTTTGGGGGGGTGGTCACTTCATTGTAGACCAAGACGGTTGTGTACTGCAGTCAGCTCTATCAGAGTGGGTATAGCCGGACGTGCCTTGTAGAGTTGAGTGCACCAAATGAAAAAGCTATACCTAAGGTGTGTATATATGTATAATAAATATATAATTCTCTATATAATTTTAATATATAACCTGTATAAATTTCGGCATACATAATTAATATATAAAATATTATTATTTATTGATAGAAATGATTAAACATTTATTGAACAGAAAATTATTTTATCACACATTACGATTGAAAGTTTTTCAAAGAAAATGTAATAACTAAACGAGACGAGATAGAATTCTTCGTAAATTACCCGCAGTGCGCAATGCTTTCTTTATTGCAGTATGGTGTCGCGACGTTATTTTGCTTTTCTATTAGGGTTTTTCAAATTCCTCGAGTTACGCGTGAGCCACTCTTTATCTTTCTCTTTCTTCGGTAGTGGGCATAAATTAAAATGCACCCTTTGCAAGATAACGAGAACAATTACGAGTTGGGAATGCAAACTCGAGTTAAGTGACTGTTACGTCACTTCACTCCTACCTTCAGTTGGTTCACTTTTATCCCCAGTTCTCTTCTCGTTTGTCTATCTTTCCATGTGCATCCTTTTCTTTTAAATGAACTCTTTCTTGAAAGAGACGGCAGGGAAGGTAGACCGATATCAAGGAATAGCCCAAGGAACGTTTAGTTGGGACCTGGTGGTAGAAGACTGGAAAATCTGTGTGAGTTAAAGCAGTGACGAGGACGAGGATTGACGTTCGTGTCCTGTGATAACGCGAGGGTCCTGAAAACTTTTTCTCAACTCTCCAGTTAACGAGCCAGGACTAACTGTTTAGCAGGGTACGGCGGGTCTTGTAAGTGGCTTCCCTCGAGACTGAAAAATCATTAATCTTTCTACAATTAACGGAGAGCTGTAACGGAATCGCGATAAAGTAATTCCAGACTGAGATTCGACGTCCCTCGGGAGAACCGCGGCAGACTGTATTAACATTAGAAGAGGGTGTTCCGCCGACACTCATCCAGTAAGATATTTTCGAAGGAAAAACGACGTCTTGGGGTCCCATCGGGTTTTGTTCGAAGGGTACGATGCTAATAAGTGCTTTTTTTTTTTTCATGGAAGGAACGATGTTCCGCATCCATCGTATATTCAGCGGCTAAATGCAGAAACAAGAGGAAGAACGTGAGAAAAGTGTAAGACTGTCTAGAACGAAAAATATTTACTCTACCGATTATTCAAAAATGCTTATGGGATGATCACGGGATGTGAAAAGCGGAAGAGATTTTGTGACTCTTCCTTATACATCTTTCTTTTATTCTCTGCTAGTGGGGAAAAAATTCATATTTTTACAGTAATCTACTGTAGTGGACTAACGAGGGATGGTGTGGGGGGTGGGGGGGGGG
>NW_014333791.1:0-2758 GCF_000341935.2 Cephus cinctus | reverse complement strand
GATGTGAGCCGAATCCGCATATCCCTTAAAATATTAATAACCGTCATAAATTTTAATGTCGTTCCCTTCTTCATTATACCGCGAAATATTTACCGAGATCCGCTGAAATCGGGATTAAGCTATAAATCCTGAAGAAGACTTGCCCATGCAAATTTATTCAAAGTTCGTTCATTACTCAGGGTACGAAGACTGCGAAACAGAGCGCAGGTACAGAGAGCAAGGGAGTGCTAGAGGAATTCCCATAAAGATACTATTAGAGCGTGAATCAGAGAGAGGGTCAACGGAAGTACAAGAGAGCAGAGATACATTTTCGAATACGAAATGGCCAGTAAAAGAGTCCTCAAGTGGATGGATAGTGTTTTGAAACAGGTGGCTCCTTTAAGGCACGATTATTTGAATGGTCGAGTAAATCGAGTGAGTTTGACCCCTTTTTCCATCCCTTTGAAATACTATCGTTCATTTGCTGCATTTTGAACACCATGATAAGCTCACGAAAGCGACGAATTCGAGACTCGTAAGCTATCTTAATATTTTAAATCGAACAAATTGACACGAAGTAATAGAAAAAGATGATTTGAATATCAATGAAAGACTTTTTTGGAAGTAGTTAGCACTTGGCTACACCAAATCTCGACTCCATTTCAGAATTCCTAAAATTCTGAAAGGACGCTCTTATCGAGGTCACTTATATGAATAATATAAATAATCAACAATGCGTTTACAGTTAAACCACACGGTGGCAATTTCCACAGGAAAATTAATATTTCTGAGCAGACGTTTTGACCATCGTATGTCAAATAAATAATATTCAGTCGGCTGAAAGAATCCCTCAAGAGTTTCTGTTCTTGGATAAAGACTTGTCGGATGAAAGGAAGACGTCGACTGATTTACAAGGAAATAAATAATTCGAGGGTACACAGGGACGTGCTGTAATGCTTAAGAATAAAAGTGTCGCGAAAGCTTTCTTGGGATCGTTGAAGATGATAATGAGGATGAGGAAGACAAAGATGGGACAAAGCTCTTAAGGTGGTCCGCCTAGCACTATATTAATAGTATTCTTATTTCCGTGAATACCGTGTATATCGTTAATTAAAAACCAAGGAGGACAGAGATTCATTATTTAAAAATATGTTTATATCATACAGGTAGTGTATAAATTGTACAGTAAAAATTCATAAAATTCAAAGATTTTCAGTTAAAAAATCATCGTAGTTATGTTTGATGTGGAAGTGTATCCGAAAAATTTGATGCAGTTTTATGTCTGAAAGCTGAGATATCTCAAAAAAAAACATTGTTATTTTGATGTGCAAATTGTATCTATATGTATAATGCATTTTTGATTACTTTTCTTTTTCTTCTTCTTCTCCTTCTTCTTCTTCTTCTTCTTCTTTATGGCTTTATGCCCTCATAGAGGGCCAAATTCCAGACTACTTTTATTCCATATATCTCGTAAATTACGTGTTAAATAATTGTGAAATTTGCACACACGACTGTTTAGCACCTGCCACGAACCATCTTAAGGAAGAATTGTGAGAGATCGCTGATTCACGAGAAGGTACTAATATTGTCATAACATTTGTTTCTTCTTCTCTTCTTGTTTATTTTCCTTTTTTGCGGATGCACATAATTTTTAGCATGGGATCTCGTTAACGATTTTCTTAGTATAGGCATTCGCACGTCGTGCCGGTGCAACACCAGTCTGGTAGACAAGTTCCGTCTCTTGATGTTTCTCTTTGCCCTCAAGCCATACCCTTTCTCCCCTTTATCCTAGGAAGGAACACTGGATATATGTACCTCCCAGCTTCTCATAATCCGCGTAGAAGAGCCTGTGCATTAGCGAGCGACGGGCCTGACGAATGGCCTGCCAAAGCATTCTATGGATAGTAAAATGCGCTGGCGGTTCCTTCGCCACGATCACCGAGGGTGGAAACCAGAGGAAACTCTGCTTTCGTCAACATCGTAAAACCAACCCTTATCCTTCTTCCATGGGTTTCACCCTTCTTTTCTACATTCTCTACTTAAAACCTACACCTCCATAATCCACTGTTTATATGTATTGCCTCTACTAATACTACAATTACTTTGTATTCTATAATTTTCTTATCTTTTTTTTCAATCTGACTCTCTCTCTTTGTTTTTTAAATTATACTTTGAAGTCAAATCAATCAGTGCATACCTTAAAGCTTGGGAAATTACTTGTTTCAGCGCTTATCTTCTTGTTAATTGACTACGATTTGATCGTTGATGAAACATCCTCTGTGGCTAATGTGAATAGGGTAAGTGTTTCATTAAACTTTTGTGTTTGATTCATATTCGATATAAAGCGAAACGATCACGTCTATTCTTACTACATGCGGATTGGTTGATTAGTGATTCGACAGTATATTCTATAGGTATTTTGTGGAATTACTCTTATGTAAGATCTTAAATACTGGATTGTCGTGTGTTACCATAATGTATTGATGGAGAATCCTTTTAGATCCGTGCATCGGCACACACGATCTTATTGTTTCTACTCGTCGACAGCTATAGATGTACGTATATCTCTACATCTATGCTATAAGACACTTCTTTTTGGTTAATTCATGTTTATGTAATTTCTATTATTTTTTGTTTATCTTTGTCTCTCGCTACGTCTTGTTATCCAATTATTATTAATTCGTGTATTGGTTTTTGGTTACCGGGGTAGTGGCCCCAATTCGAATAAATTTGATCTCTCTCTCTCTCTCTCTCTCTCTCTCTCTCTCTCTCTCTCTCT
>NW_014333790.1:0-1057 GCF_000341935.2 Cephus cinctus | reverse complement strand
AGAAGGCTATCATCAGCCGATATCTTTTTCTTCTTCCGTTTCACGGCAGTCTTAACCATTCTAATCTTTTCTTTTTCTCGGTATCGTTGGTTGTACCAGCCGACCCGGATCGCGTATATTTTTTCCTCACGAGCTCTTCTTCCCCGGACTCACTAAACACTTCCTGAAACGACTCGCCGAATTCCTCCTTTGTAGATGAGCTCCATACGATTACAACCGAATGACTGGTACGTCTCGATTGGTGTACCCGCCCTTTATACTCTTTCGCGGTACGTACACGTAGTGGAACGGGTCCGAAGGAAACACGCACGTGCGAAAGCGGCAGTTATCGGGGGTCGACTGCTTCAAATCGAGTAGTAGATAGCCATGCGGTTGGGCCGTAGCGTCGCGGTAGACCTCCTGTACGAAGCGCGGATTTTCAGGAAACATCTGACTGGCCAGATGCTGTATCTGTGCTCTGTCGCGCGGATTTTTAAATACAACGATGTAGTTGGCGTTCAACGAGATATCGCGCTGTCCTGGTCCCTGATGAAAGAGGTTCTTCGTGATAAAGATAACGCTAATATTCTTATGATGGCTGCCTTTGGTAAAAAGGTCGACCACCGTGTTATTGGACGATTCCCTCATGAGTTCGTCGATGATGACGAGTTTCGGGCGTGGGTCGTTACCGTAATCGGTGTTTTGCGGCAGTCCCTCGTGAAACTCTATAGCGCTCCCGTACTCCCTGTACCCCTCCTGCCATTCTGCATAGTAAAAGAGAACGCGCGCGAAGCGCACGTCACTCATATCCTCGATGAAGCGTAGGAATTTCTTTACGAAAAACGTCTTCCCGCACCCCGTTGGCCCACAGACCATCGACGTCCACGGATGCTTCCACCGCGTGTCTATTATGCCAAATGAGGTTATTTGGCGGCACTCTTTACGAATATACTGTTAAAGCGTCTGCCGGATTTTACATAGTCCCCCTTCCATCGCGGAGCCTGGCCGCGGCGGGCGCGCGTCACGCGCGAGGCTCGTACGTCGCGCGCGCTTGCTAGCTCTTATCGGTGACGTTGCT
>NW_014333789.1:0-1478 GCF_000341935.2 Cephus cinctus | reverse complement strand
GGTGAAAGGGACGAAAATTCGTTTGACCGGTATTATTTCGATTTGATTACGTGGGGATTGAACGACTCCTAATAGGTGTATTCGGAGTGGGGCGTATCCACACACATACACATACCCATACACACCAGAAGCACTCACATTAACTGGCGTACTCATACGTTACACCCGGCGTCTCCGGCTTGGCCGTTTCCCCGTGAGTCTGTCTGAGTGTTTTAATTGAATATCTTTTTGGCTTTTCTATATTTTCCGGCGGTATATGACGCTTTATTATATTGACTTTTGACTTTAAATAATTCTTTTCTCCACCTTATATTGTTCACGTATTTTTCGCTTTCGTTATTAGGAATGGCATCCTCCTCTTTATTTAATTAATATTTCAATTTCTGGAAATTCATAATTACCGTCTTAGTGTAACATTTTCGATACCTTACGCTGTTGGTCGAGCGTAGAGTCGCCTTTTTTTTTGTGCGTACTCGCCTGATGCGAGAATAAAGGACGCACTGACTATCAGTGGAGTACCTAGTCTTAATTTATTTTTGCCGATTAAACTATTCTTGTGACAATTTTGGAGAGCTTGCCATTTCTGTTGACTATTGTATATTACGTATACCATCTATGTTAATTTATTTGCGTGTATTTCATATCTGTGTGTTAATCGCCATACTTATATCGCCCATTGTCTGACTCTTTCCAATTGTCGGGAAATTTCGCGAGTGAACTTGTTCCGTGTTTGCGTACCGATACGAATTTAAGCCGTTGTTCTCGCGTGTATTTCGTAGTTTCCTAATTATCGAAATATCGTCTAGTGTACCTTTGGCGTTGGCGTGGAACCGTCCCGCTGCCGTGTAGTATCGCCACAGAGCCGTGGTCCCTCGCTGATTCCGCGTTTCGTTTTAAGAATTTTACTTTATATAGAATTCATCAAGAGCCTTTCGCTTTGTACTATTATTTTAAGGATTTTGTTATCTGATTTCGCTTTCGCACCTTAGTGTATCTAACTAAAAATTTACTTTAGCTTTTCCGCTTTCAACCCGCTGTAGTTTTCTGTACGGCTTGCATGCCGGTTTCTTGCTTTTTCTAATATAGCTTCGGTGCGTTAAACCTACTTATTTTTCTCTGATATCTTTCTTTTACCTCTTCTCTTTATCGCATGTCTATTCCTTCTCCCGTCTAGCCTCTTGAACGTCAGGACGCACTCCCAGGTGAGCTAGCCTCTGAACCGGGTATACTTTTGGAGTTCTCGTCCACCGCTTGATTCTCTCTCTCTCTCTCTCTTCTGTTGCTACTTTTCTTCGCGCTTCTTTCTCTTATCTTGGCGGTGTCGCCGTTTATCGATTTTTCTCTTTTCTTCTTGGCGGAGTCGCCGGTCTTATCGTTCTACTTCTCCTCCCTTGGCGGTGTCGCCTTCGCTGTTTCCTTTTCCCTTTCTTTATTCCGAGCTTTCCCGCGTCTTCCTAAGGATTTCTAAGATCTCGAGT
>NW_014333788.1:33660-37739 GCF_000341935.2 Cephus cinctus | reverse complement strand
GGAACACAGTCATAATACTGTAAGTTTGTATCGGAACATAGGCATGGACGCCTATATGATGTCAGCTTTCATGGCTTTTCAGCATGGCTCAATAGAAGTCTATAAACAATGCATTGTTGTCACCCTATGGCAAACTCGTGCATGCAATATTACTTGTATAACAGTACGGTGATTGGTTGAAACGGTATTCATACACGTTTTAACCAATTAGCGTCTGCTGACAGTTGTACATATGTCCATTCGTAGAAGCTTTTTCAGGTGCGGCGGAGCACTATAGGTGTGTTCGAAAATGTGCCGAGAGCGGAGAACGCATCGTTGTTTCTCTGTTCATTGGATGCATTTAATCGCAACACTGATATCTGAAAGAAACTATTGACTATCAAACGTTTTTACAAGACTATCAATCACTATCGAACGACTATCAAACGACTATCGAACGATTGGAAGTAGAAAAAGTTTGTTATATTGTCTAAGTCAATGGACACACCGATCGAGGTACCGATTGTATGGTATCGATTGGGATCCTTGATTCGCATATGGTTTTTCTCATTTTTCTTGCAAACGATGGACTATCACACGTTTTTATTAATTAATTCGCAACTATCAAACGATTTTGCATCGATTGAGCTCTGGAAAAACAAAATCTGGTTAGAAACAAAAAAGTGCCGGCCAACTTCACACCAGATTTTGAATTTGATTTTCTGAAAAGACTATTGACTATCAAACGTTTTTACAAGACTATCAATCACTATTAAACGACTATCAAACGATTGGAATAAAAAAAAGTTTAAAAAATAAAATTTGGCCGGCCAACTTCACACCAGATTTTGAATTTGATTTTCTGAAAAGACTATTGACTATCAAACGTTTTTACAAGACTATCAATCACTATTAAACGACTATCAAACGATTGGAATAAAAAAAAGTTTAAAAAATAAAATTTGGCCGGCCAACTTCACGCAGGTCTGTTCGGCGTGATCCCATAAAAGCTTTCAGTACTGGCAGCACTGCGTCTTCGTTCCGTTATAGCAGAGATGAGTAGAGAGATTGCCGGTAAAACTGCAGTATACGACTCCGAACTGAAGTTGGCTGCTAGTGACTTAGGTTTTTTGAGGTAACGCCGGATATAATGTGAACTGCATGGAATAGTCACGCCGCCTATTAGAAAAAAAATTAACCATAACCGACAGAAATAGGACCAGTCGACCGTCGTGTGCGAGGAACATTGAAATTCCCACTGAGCCTGAATCTGGGTGTACTTATGAATCCAAAAATATGTCAATTGTAAAATTTCGATCATTGATAACTTCGATCTGCCAAAAAACGAACCAGTTCTCAGTGATCTCGTTGTTTTGGAACTACGACATTGCCAACGATATTTGTCCGAAAGAAATTCAGCAGTGCATAGAATCATGTGCTTATCGCACACTGGACACTTGAAAGTCCGAGCTATGAATCCGTATCTTTGTGCAAAGGTGATTACCTCAATAGAAGGTTTTTCACCTAGTTTGAACAAATCTACGAACCGTATCACCATTGCAATCGATCACACACAATCCAATTTAAGCAAAAGAAATGATAGCACACTTGTGTTACACGCTTTGCGAGCTACTAACGAAAATCATGCTTATACATGTTTTACGAAAGCAGACGATACATTGTAGAAAAAAATCTCGAAGCAGTAGATCAAATTTAATGCTCAATGTACAATCACGAGCTTGCACTTATACATACTTATATTTTTAAATAATATCTTCATATCAAAATATATGTATAAATAATAGGTGCAAACCTGTGTGGTGTAGCACGAAAATTAAATGAAAAAAATCTCCAAACATGGAATATTGCGATTACTAGATCATATTTTGTGAAAATATATTTTTATAACAAGATAATATTTATGATAACAGTAAAAATATACTCATTTCAAATTTTTAAAGATAGTTACGCTGTTTTCCGATCAGGAGGCGCCACTATTCTATGCGATTCGCATTACATTTGATAGATGGCGCTACGTTAAAAATCTAAGTCACTAGCAGCCAACTTCAGTTCGGAGTCGTATACTGCAGTTTACCCAGATTGCCAATGGGCCTGTTTTTGACCAGGAGGGTCACACTCCAAATTGACTATAGTAAAGCATAGAATACTTATACAACCTACCCATCAGATAGCGCAGCGGTAACGTGCGCATGCGCAGCAATGCGCAGTCTCCATCTTGGAGAAAATAAGTTTGTTGTGTAAACAAGTCCCTGTGCGGGGGGGCGGCCGTAGCCCAGTGGATAGGGTAGCGGATTCACGACCGAAAGGTTGGAGGTACGTGCCCATCTTCCAGCGGCATTCACCAATGGGTTTTCATATGAAAACTTAAGTGAATATTTATACGGATTTCGCCCAACACTGTTCGGATTCGGTGTATAAACTTTGTAGGTCCCCTCACTCTGAGTTGAATAAGGCCCGTCTCGCAAGGTACATCGCCATCTATTGTCGAACTTCCAACCTTGATTATTAGGACCAGTTACTGGCACATGTCCCCCATTGGGGATACAGCCAAAAGGAAAGGAAGGAAGGAAGTCCCTGTGCGTCACTGTTTCCCGATTCGGCGACGGCTTCGCGTCTACGAATTTACGCTGGTGAATTTTGAAGTGTGTTCAGTGCAATTACAGTGCAGAGTTTTGTCTTTGAGCGTGATTGTGTTCAACATGCAGACTATTTATTTGGTGGAACTTTTGTGGACGACGATTTACAAGAATTACGGCAACTAGACGAAGGCTACACTACTCGTCTTTCCAGGCTAACCCTATTTTATACTTTCTTACTTTTCTATTCTTATTTGTCTACTCTGTCTTCTTTTCTCTAATTTCTCTTCTATTTTCATATCTTAGACCTTCACAATGTCTCCTTTGAAGAAAGACATTTCCTCTTTTAGATGTGTTGTTCCTGGTTGTACATCAGTGTGCCTACAAGGGATCACATTGCTTCGCAAAAGACTTGGAGCTATCGAAGCCCTGCGTAGAAGCAATGCGCAACCCCATGCTCAGGCACATCAATTCATAGCTTTTAAATAAAAATAATCATTTGTGTAAACTACATTTTTCCTTGAAAGTCTATGTACCTCATACTGCGAAGGCATTACTAAGGAAAAATGTAGTACCATCATTGCGTCTGCTAATGATTTTAATGCAAGTGTTACTATAAGTGCGACTGTAGTAACATATCTTATTTTTATTCAATAAATAACTGTTTATGCCATACATAATTATGCATTTATTTTATTTCAGGTACTTGCAATTATGGTAAAATGAGACCCAATCGTTTGATCATATTAACGTTTTAGGATGTTTTACGAGGGTCACACTTGTTTTTCATAATTGCAGGTCCTTTTAAAAATACCTTGGAAAACTTTCAGGGCGATGCGTATAGAACGGTGAGTATAAATACACGTGTATATCTATATATTGTTACGTTTCGTGATTTTTGAGTGCTAGGAATCACGACACTTTTTGTAGGGTTTGTGCACTGGGCAGGCGTCTTCAGAAACAATTTAGACACTGGAGTTTTTAAGATAAACAAAATAATGATATATTGTCCTATAAATTACAGACTAGGTATCCTTATTCTTCTATTTTGCTCTCTCTCACGCATACATACACTTTATAATTGTCTCTAGCTTGCCAGTAGTACCACAGGCGACATGAAGTGTTTTTGTTTACTTATTCTCTCTGCTAGCCTTTCGGGTTGGAAAGAGGTAGCTGGAACCACAATACAGCAGATTGCACAATCCGAAGACCGTGGTCCAGTTGAAGGTTAGGATGATAATGATTCGGGACCCACAGGTGATCACGATGATCCTCGTTCGCCGAGCCAATTATTTTTGGGGTGGAGATGAGAGTGCTGTTACCACAATACAGCAGATTGCACAATCCGAAGACCGTGGTCCAGTTGAAGGTTAGGATGATAATGATTCGGGACCCACAGGTGATCACGATGATCCTCGTTCGCCGAGCCAATTATTTTTGGGGTGGAGATGAGAGTGCTGTTACCACAATACAGCAGAGTGCACAATGCGTCCGAAGACTGTG
>NW_014333788.1:28509-33531 GCF_000341935.2 Cephus cinctus | reverse complement strand
ATTAGCGGTTTTCTTCCAGTACCGGCTTACTGGTATTTCTATTGTCTACGGCGCGTGCCGGCTTATAGCGTCTGGGCATTTGTTTGTTTTGGTTTCAGTCTGTCGACTGTATTACGGATTCTAGGAATATTAAAAGTAATCATTTCTAATATTATATCCTCATGACTGTCGCTGTGACTAGATTTAAGGGAATTACGCAATATTAGAGATTTAAAAGTCCTGTCTTCCCTTTCCTTTATCAACGTCGCTGTGAGATAGGATTATTGAGGAATTCTAGGATTTGAGGAGTTCTCTCAGATACTGTTATGCACATCCAGAGTGCGCTATGCACTCTTATGTGGGGCTCTTGACGTATCAATCATCAAGAATGGATGATTGGGAAGGAAAAAGTATAGAGGATAAGGGTGTATAAGGACGGAACGTTACATCGCCCTCCCAAACAATTGGACCGTTGTTGAGAGGGACGATTGTTTTCTTTTTCTTTTTTTTACAGGCCAGGCGGCCATGGCCCCACGAAGGGATCGAAGTTCCGATACGTCTGGTCCATGAAGGTCCATACCGCCTCTTCGTTTGCCCTTTCACGTCTCTTCTTCTCTTCTTCCTTTTTTAATGCTCTTCTGGCGGCCATTGTGCGGGTTCCCGTCGTCACCCTGGTGCGCGAGTGGCGGCTCACTGTAGGGTCTTCTATTACCTCGATGATGGAGGCCGACCCGCCAGTTCTCCTTCCCTCTGGCTGCGGCTTTTGCCGTGTGAACCGTGGTCCATCCAGAAGGATTTCCTCTGCGATAATTTTTGGATTCTTGAGCATCCGTAACGTCCCCTCAATCTCCTCGTCGAGAGATTTTGGCGGTGACGAGGCGTCAAGAGTGATGACCGAAATCTCCTGTGGTGTCGGTTCTGGGTCCGTCATCTGCTGCCAGCTCCTTTTCGCCAACTCCGTCTGGGTCGATCTTCCTCGTCGACCATTCCCCTCTAGTAGTGCCCAGGCGTTCCTCCGTGCCTTGCTTGCTCCTTTGGTTGAGCGCTCTTCAATTTCAACGTGCCCACCCGTCTGAGTCGCCACGGTTCTGGTATTCTCCAAAATTTCAGTTTGCGTCGCGCAATCCATCTTTAGAGTACTGAGAATTTGCTCATTGTCAGCCTGGTTTATATACCTCTTCGGTATACGTTTTTGCAACCGTTTGAGGTGTGACTTCTGGGTCTTTGAATTTAATCCGTTGTTTGTTGATTCGCTCGGTGTTTGACTGTTAATGTCTTCCTCATTGCTTGCTGGTGTTTGTTTTTGTGTCGGCCTTGTCAGGCGTGCCAATGTGTCATTTCTAATTGTTTCTCTACTGGTCCTCGGTGTCCTCAGATTCGTATCCTTCGTCTGCCTGGTCCGGTCTCCGATCGGCATAAGCAAAACGGCCAAATCCTTTTTTTACTACTTGATGGTTGAGGGGCTCGTTCTGGATCGTCCCTAGGCGGAGTGTTACCCAACAGAACTGAATCTCTGAGATATGTCGAGTTGCCCCTAGGATTACCGCCTGATGCTTGCGCACTTGTTCTTCTGTCCATCGTAGTGCTTCCGAACTCCAGGACGGAGCAGTCCATGCCACATTTTAGAATGAGTGCAGGTACTGACGCGGCCTCTTTTGTTAGTAGGTGTAGGCAGTCCACCGGGACCTTGATCACCTGCCCGTGATCCATGAGACCGATCTGGGCTGTTCATTGTTCAAGATCCTGTACAATGCCCCTGCACTGGTATCCCTGGTATCTCTCCGCGCAGTGCGCACCTCTTTCCCATGAGGCAGGTTTTTGGTTGCAGTTCCTTAGTAAATCGTAGATGTGGCCATATAGTGGCCAGTGCTTTTCGAACACTACGTAAAATAATCGCGGGCTCAGGAACCGTACGATTTTGGCTTTGCAGCCGAAATCGTCGATGTCTTTCGTGCTTCTGGCTTTAACTTGCTCCATAGCTTGATGCTTCTGAAATGAGCTCTTTGGGGCTTTGTGGGCTCCTTTTATTCAGATTTTAGCTCAGTTTGGTGGGGTAGTTTTGCTTCCCCTTCCCTTTGATTAGGTCTCAAATCTTGAGTGTGAAATATTCCCCTCTCCGCTTTGGTGGTGGGGTGCTCCACGATGTATGATACTGGACCTGCTTTCTTTTGAATGATATAGGGGCCCTCGTAGAGTGACATAAACTTAGCGATTTTCTTTCCAAGGGTTTTGAGACGTTGCATGCTCGAGCTAGAACAGTGTCTCCTGACTCGTATTTAATATGCTTGTGTTTTTCATTAAACCTTCTGGCCCGTGTTTTGCCTTGTCTCGTCATCTCTTCTCTGGCGAGTTTCAGCTGCATCTCGTAGGGTTTGTCCGGTGGTGGAGGGCGAATGTTGAACCATCCTTGCCATTTTCTTTCTGGCTTTTTCCGTAGATGTAGTTCCATTGGTATGCATTTCGTAGACTCATGATGAACTTCATTCATACAGGATTCGATGACCGTTAGCCAGTTGGTCCATGCGGCATGCGTTTCTCCCAAGAATGTCCGCAAGAATCGTGATATTTCTCGATTGATTCTTTGTACAGGGTTCGCTTAGGGATGTCGAATGGAAGTGAATATTCTTTGTATTCCTTCCTGTTTCAGTTTGTCTATCCATCTTTGTGATGTAAATTGCGTGCCTTGGTCTGATAAGATCCTTTTCGGTATACCGTATTTAGGAATGTAATCATTGAAGATGCACCTGATAGTTGTGTCTGCTGTTGCCTTGTTTAATGGGTACAGGATGTGTATGATGATTGAAAAAAATGTATTTTGGTAGCGCTGTTACTGGTACTGCCATACAGTACTTTACATTGTCAGTGTATTATGATAAGCGTCATGGTCGTCGTTATTATCATCACCAACGTCGTCTACATTGTTTTTTTTTGTCGTCGTTGGTCAGATATAAAAGGCGACCACCGTAATCAAGGAGTAGTATCGCGGAATCGTGTGGTGATGAAAAGAGATAGTGAAAGTGATAATTGTGACGGTGGTGACGGTGGTGCTGGTGGTCGCCGAGCGACACAGGAAGATGCTGAGACCACGCGATGCGCCTCAAACGTATACGCAGCCAACTTAGCGAAGTTGACGAAAGTCATATGTTGTTAATGAGATCGCGCAAACGGCACCGGCTCTAGATCCTCGGATCCTTAATAGTCGATAATTCGAGCGACCCAGGGAGATACTGAGACCACGCGATGCTCCTCAAACGTATACGCAGCCAACTTAGCGAAGTTGACGAAAGTCATATGTTGTTAATGAGATCGCGCAAACGGCACCGGCTCTAGATCCTCGGATCCTTAATAGTCGATAATTCGAGCGACCCAGGGAGATACTGAGACCACGCGATGCTCCTCAAACGTATACGCAGCCAACTTAGCGAAGTTGACGAAAGTCATATGTTGTTAATGAGATCGCGCAAACGGCACCGGCTCTAGATCCTCGGATCCTTAATAGTCGATAATTCGAGCGACCCAGGGAGATACTGAGACCACGCGATGCGCCTCAAACGTATACGCAGCCAACTTAGCGAAGTTGACGAAAGTCATATGTTGTTAATGAGATCGCGCAAACGGCACCGGCTCTAGATCCTCGGATCCTTAATAGTCGATAATTCGAGCGACCCAGGGAGATACTGAGACCACGCGATGCTCCTCAAACGTATACGCAGCCAACTTAGCGAAGTTGACAAAAGTCATACGTTGTTAATGAGATCGCGAGAACGGCACCGGCTCTAGATTCTCGGATCCTTAACAGTCGATCATTTTACCGAAGGACGGCAACAGCTCAAGATCGTTTCTAGTATGAGAACGACACAACCGAACATAATATGCGTACGATTACGATAGTGCGAGACAGACACGCGTTGTACGTTTTAATTTAACCCGTGGAAAATTATCATTCTTGTAAAGATGTGGGTTTTTATGCCACCAGGCTTTTCCCATATGAGCTAATAAACATCAACCTTATTTCATGGCTCAATCCATGTGTGTTCTTAATTCAAAGAAAGAGAATCATACCCATTTATAATCAACACGAACTATTCATACGAAACTACAAAGGAACTTCTTCGCAATGAAGGACTTTTGACCATACAGAATTTGTGGTGTCAGAAGTGGGATACAAAGTATCGAATACAAAAACGAATACAAAAACAAACAATCCCTCGACTTGAACTCTGCGGTGCGTTAATCCTTGCGCGTTTGTATCGCGAAGTTCGGGAAGTGCTCACATTGCACGTTTCTAAAACTGTTTTTTGATCCCAGGTAAATTATCCTCAGTTTTCTCGACTGACCGAGGCCACACAGATTCGGGTCGGGCCAGCCATGAAGGACCTCGAACCCACGAATCGTTATTCAGAAATTCCTGAGGGAGTTGGCCTCTGGATAATGCATCGGCTGGATTAAATTCGGATCTGATGTGTCGCCATTCGACGTTTTTATTAACCTCCTGTATCTCTGCGATACGATTTGCTTCGAAAACTTTCAATACGCTCGGATGTTTTTTCAACCATTGTAAAACTATCGTCGAATCGGACCAAAAAACAGTTTTAGAAACGTGCAATGTGAGCACTTCCCGAACTTCGCGGTACAAACGCGCAAGGATTAACGCACCGCAGAGTTCAAGTCGAGGGATTGTTTGTTTTTTAAGCGGAGCGACGTGGCCTTTCAAACAAAATAGTCGGACGAGAGTTTCGCCTTCCTCGTTACAAGAACGAACGTATAAGGAAGCTCCGTAACCCGTTTTGCTCGCGTCACAGAACCCGTGTATTTGAATGTCGATGGGATCATTTACCGAGATATAACGATCGATCTTTAGATTATCGATTAAAGAAAGTTGCTCTGCAAATGTCTTCCATGCGGACTGCAACGCGCTGGGCACGGATTCGTCCCAAGTGATTTTCGCTTCCCAACATTTTTGCATAAGGATCTTTGATACGAGAATAACTGGACCGAGTATGTTACGTCCGACGCAACGCAACCCCATTGCCCCCCCCCCCC
>NW_014333788.1:27647-28353 GCF_000341935.2 Cephus cinctus | reverse complement strand
TGCGTTAATTATTGTAAATCGTAGTTTACCTATATATATATATTAATTAAGGGATATCATCATATTATATTATACTGTACACGACATCTCATACTTTCACACATTTTCAGAAATCACACCAACATTGTGACATTGCAGGTGGATGGTAGAGAGAGAGAGAGAGATCACTGCAATCAAAGAATAAAAACGGCACGGGCAGCAATGCTGAATAGGATACTCAGAATTGAGGTGCCTAAAGAGCATTTTCACCATAGCACCGCGAATACCGCGCACAGCAGAACTCCTACCCGTCACCTTCGCACCCATCTCACCACCAAGATAATCCTGACAATGCACTAATCCAACGAAGAATCCGCGATCGAAGGCCTGCAATGAGAAAACGATCGAACGACAGGGTTCAATTGCCCCGATGATGCCGCAATACGTATCCAAATTCCAAGATATTTCCTAACGCTGCATTCAATCCCCTCCAAACTCAAAACCTTTCTTACGAACTCTAATACAAATCATCCTCAGTTACTAATCAATCCTCCGGTAGAGCAGTATTCCTTTTTGAGTCTTGAGCCGATTGTTCGCGCCAGTTAAGTGTTGTGCCGATCAAATACCTTAGGGCCTATTTTGATCTAGCTTGCCTTAGGACCCAAGCGAAAAGTGTATCACTTCAGTGCCGAACGTCCACGCGAAAAGAACTCAATTCTTGGCATTT
>NW_014333788.1:19091-27555 GCF_000341935.2 Cephus cinctus | reverse complement strand
ATATATATATCTATCTTTGTAACCCATACTACACAAGGTGACGATCACACATCCATTGTATTAGAATCTCGCTGTTAGCAGATTAACACATTCTCTCCTACATCTTACTGCAACTGCTATATGTATTTTAACCCATTGTTTTATTATATTTAGTTAAACTATACCTTTTTCTCTTAATTTCGAGACCTGAACCTATTAGCTCCTCAATCCTGATAAACCCTTTACCAGTAGCTTCAACTAAACTCCCGTAGAACGAGTGAGTTTTCCAAATCAATATATTTAGTACCTGTCTGTGATCCTCATCTTAACCATCGACCAAGTGACATAAACGCAAATAGGCGTGCTTTAGCACCTTAAAGTGGCAAGAACCCAATACCTTTTACGTGATCTTTGATCTCAACACCCATGCTAGCTCCCTGATGCTCCCGCATACGGTCGCTCACGCATAGGACGTAACAAGTAAACCGAGAGGGTCGAAAATTTTCGCGATTTCCGATAGAATATAGCGCTTGGTAATCCTTTCGGAAGGCGGAATATATTTGACGGTGTATAACAAATCGTCATGTCGCGCGTTCCACGAAATGCCTAACGTTTTGTGTACGGGATTTTCGTCCGTAAGGAACTCGAATGTTTGTGGTTTTTTCGGTCAAATTGTCCAACGCTCGTGGATGATTTGCAGCCCATTGACGTATATCGAATCCACCGCGTTTCAAAATTTCGATAACTTCGTCTCGAATTTGTACGATTTTCTCGAAAGTATCCGCTCCTGATAGCAAATCGTCAACGTACAAATCGCGCATCAAAGCTCCGGCACCGACTGGGAACTCTGCGCCTTCGTCATTCGCGAGTCTCTGTACAGTACGTATAGCGAGAAAGGGCGCTGATGATACGCCGAACGTCACCGTATTTAATTCGAACGTTTGTATTTTATCGTTATGAACCCAAAATATACGTTGATAACGACGATCATCAGGATGAACCCAAACTTGTCGATACATTTTCGCAACATCCGCTGTAATCACGTATTTATGGCTACGGAATCGCAAAAGGTGTTCGAACAATTTGAGTTGGATCGTTGGGCCTACCATCAGGGTATCATTTAACGATATTCCCTTATTTGTTTTAGCGGATGCGTCGGAAACAACTCGCATTTTCGTCGTTGCGCTCGTTGATTTTACAACCATGTGATGCGGAAGGTAATACCCGGGTTTTGTTTCATCGGTGATTAAAGACATGTGTCCTAAGCCGATGTATTCGTCCATGACGCGACGATTCTCTTGCTTGAGAATCGGATCTGCGCTTAATCTTTTTTGTAACCCTACGAATCGTCGCAAGGCTATTGATCGAGAATCACCGAGTTCTCGATCAGCTCTACGAAATGGTAAACGAACGGTGTATCGTCCCGATGGTTCACGAGTGACGTTTTGATTAAAATGAATTTTGCAATCCAAATTTTCCGATAGTTTGATCTGGCTCGCGTTTGCGTCGTCTAGCAACCAAAACTTCGCGATTTGTTCCTTCAATTCGATTAATTGACACGATACGGGATTCCCGACTTTAGTGTCCGGTTTTCCGCCGGCGACAGCCCAGCCCAGCTGAGTCTTTTGCAGAAAAAGATCACAACCATCGCGAGATAGATCGCACTGTCCGATCGATAATAACGATAACGTCATTCCCGACCCGAAGAGAACATCAATTTTTTGCGGCAAATGAAACTGCGGATCGGCTAATTTGATGCCTTTCGGTATATTGAACAGGATGACAAACTTGGTGAAGGCGTCGATGGTGGTCAGGATATACTTTGATCCTCCTTTGGCTGTTGGTAGTGGTCCATAAAGTCTACGCAGAGTAGGTCATTTGGCTCTGTTGGTATGATGTTGTGCATTTCTGCGAATGATCCTGTGGTGTAGACCTTATTTCGCTGGCATGAGTCACAGGCTGCCAGTTTCTGTCTTATCACCTTGTGGAATTTCGGATAGTAGAAGTCTTCCTTAAGTATGTGGTAGCATTTCTTTGCTCCTATGTGTCCATATACCTCGTGGCATTCTTTGATGATTGCTTCTACCTTTTGTTCTGGTATAATGGCCTTCCATGTTTGATCTTGATTTTTGAAGACGATGTCATTTATTATTTTGTAGGGTTCTTCCCCAGGGTCTTCCTTTTCTAGAGTTTCTTGAATCTGCTGGATCTTTGCATCCTTTTTCTGATGTTCTGCGAGATTCTCCATTATTCCTTCAAAGTTTTCTGATAGCTGTCTAGCTAATCTATTGATTTGGATTTCTTTCTTACTCTTTCTTCGTTCTTCTTGCCCCGGTCTGCTGAGGGCATCTGCCACCGTATTCAGTTTGCCTGGGCAGTGTTTGATCTCGACATCGTAGTCTTGAATGGCTAAGATCCATTTGGTGAGTCCAGCGCTGACTAGTCGACAGTTCTTCAGGAATGTGAGAGCTAAGTGATCCGTAATTATGAAGATCTTTGCTCCCAAGAGGTAAGTACGGAATTTCGGCAGTGCCCATACTATGGCCAGAAGTTCCTTCTCCGTGGTGTAATACCCAATTTCGGCTCCTTTTAGAGTGCGGCTGGCAAAGCATACTACTTCATCTTCTCCATTTTTATTCCTCTGGAACAATACTGCTCCTAGTGCGTAGTCGCTTGCGTCCGTCTGGAGATAGTATGGCTTCTTTTAGTCTGGGTAGTGCAGAAGTACGTCATTCCAGAATGCGATTTTCGTTTCTTCGAATGCTTCTTGTTGTTTTTCCGTCCATGACCACTTGCTTTTTCCTTTGAGTAATTCCAAGAGCGGTACTACCGTTTTTGCATCTCTCTTGGTGAATTTTGAATAAAAATTTATGAGGCCTAGAAATCCTCTTAGTTGTTTTAAATTCTTCGGCGCTGGATATTCTTGGATTGCCTTTGTTTTTTCTGGATCCTTTGCTGTCCCTTGTGGAGTTAATATGTGACCCAGGAAGGTGATCTTTTCTCTCATGAAGTTTGATTTCTTGAATTTGAGAGTTAGTCCGTGTTCCTGCAGTCTCCTGAACAATTCTTCCAAGTGTCTTAGGTGCTCTTCAAAGGATGATGAAATACAGAGGATGTCGTCGACGAAATTTATAATGTGATCGCCGATTCCTCTGAGAACGGGTTCCAATCCTCGGACCAAGCTGGCTGTGCTTGTTTTGAGTCCGAAGGGCGTTACGGTGAATTCGTAGCATCTACCTCTGTGGGTGAACGCCGTATACTGGCATGAATCTTGGTGCAGTGGCACTTGTCAAAAACTGCTGGTCAAGTCAAGTGAGGAGATTATTTTTGCGCCTCTACATTGCTGGAACAGTACTTCCGTTGGCTGCATGCATTCGTGGTCTTCCACTAAGATGCTTTTCAGTCTTCTTGCATCAAGGCAAAGTCGAATACTTCCGTCTTTCTTCACGACTGTCACCAGGGAATTGACGTACGGACTTGTAGATCGCTGGATGATGCCATCTTTGAGCAATTTTTCTATCTCGGCGTCTACTTTTTCTCGGTAGCCCATCGGCACTGGACAAGTTTTGGTTGTGAAGGGTTCATGCTCGATAGTTTGTAAGCGATGCTGGTAGGATCTCAGCCTGCCAGGCCTTTTATCGAATACCTCTTTGTTCGCTAATATGAGACCCTTAAAGGCTTGTTTCTGTGCTTCTGAGGCCCATGAACATTCGGAGAGTTTGTCTTCTACCTCTGCTTCGGATATTCCGCTTTCTGTGGAATTGTTTTCATCCTCTTCTACTCTGTTGCAGTTCACACTCACTTGGTGATTTTCTTCTTGTTCCTCTTCATCCTTTTCGTGGTTCAGCTTCATGTGATGACTTAGACCATCTTGCTCCTTGAGAGTTATGCAATACGTTTCCAGATTAAAGTGTGTTCTGGCTTTCCTGAGAAAGTCTATTCCTAGGATACACTTGTTGGAAAGTCGTGGTACTACTAATACCACTGTGTTGGCCTGATATGGGCCTATTTTGATCGTTGCGAATATTTGCTCTTGGATTTTCACAGCCCTTCCAGCCGTTGCTTCCCTTATTGAGACCCCAACAACGGGTAAGGTTGGTGCCCTTTTGAGTGTTTCTTTGTTTGTAAGATAGAATTCTTCTGATATGCATGTTATCTCACTTCCTGTATCGATTAGTGCTGTAACTGGTGTATCTTCTATGACAATTTTTGCAACCGGACATTTCCTTATTGTCTCCCTCTTCTGGGGATCTTCCGTTAGAAGACTTTTGCGTGTGTCCTCCCCTATTGCCCGTATTCTAATTGTGTCCCTTAGTTTTGGAGGACGATTCTGGGGCACAACTCTTCTGCGTTTCCCGGCTGTGTGGTGTCCTAAGATGTATTTCCTTGGATCTTTCTCACATTTTGCTGCTGGGAAAATTGTCGGTTTTGTTGATTCCTCGGTGCGCTGTATTCGCTTGTTTGCGCCCTTGGTTGTCCTGCTGAGGCCTTTCTTGGTGGGAGTCTTCCCTTCGTCGAGAATTTGCTCCCGTTTTTTCTTCGTTTTTCGGTGGATATCGTTGCTGATTATCTCGGTCTGTTCTGGTATATCGACTTAGATGATCCCTTCTTGATTTTACCGGCCCGATCTTGTCGAAGCGTTGTAAGAGATCCAGGATTTCATCCGTGGTTTTTATGCCTCTTGCCACGATCGCCGATCGGATATTTTCGTCGAAGTGCCGAGCCATCTTGGTGATTATTTGGGCTTCCGGAATCGGTGGTTTCACATCCTTTGCGTTGCTGATGATCCGGATTGCATAATCAACTCGGCTTGTCTTCTTATTCTCATCGAACGATCCGAATTCTAGTTTTTCGGAGATTCGATATTGTTCTTCTTCGTTCCAGAATCTTCTCTTGAACTCTCTCTCGAAGTCTTCCCATGCGTTGATCTTTTCTTCTACGAGTAGCCACCATTCTTTGGCGGATCCCGTCAGGCTCTGGGATATCACGAGTTTAATGTCTTGTTCCAATCCCAGTGCGAAGCAATATTGCTTTAGCTCTTGTAGGTATCTCATAGGTCTTGAGGTTGGTGCTCCATTGAAGGTTGGTAGAGTCATCCTTGGTGCTCCCCATGATGTGTCCAATGTCCTGGATCTTCCTATCCTAGAGCCCTGATCGCTTAGTCCAAAGTCGCTCACTCTTGGCTATGTGCCGCCAAAGCTGCTGCTCCTAAAGGCTGGCTGACCCATGCGGGAGATGTCGTGAGTTGGATCTTGGAATCGCCTTCCCGTATGGATCTCTGGGTTTGCAAAGCTCACTCGTCTAGTTTGACTGGGATCTTGAGTTCGGTTTCTGCTGATCGTCTGGGTGGGTGTCCTGTCTGCCATTTGGTGCATGAGGACCTGCATCTCCTCCAGACAGTGCAGTTCATGTACTGCCAGCATGCTCCTCACTGTGCCTTCCATGACTCGTTTGTGACATGTGAGTTTCTCATCGATGGATGCTGTCAGACTCGAGAATCTAGCATTCGTGATCATCATGTGATGACTTATTGATGCCTTTATTTGTTCCAATGCCTCGAGGATTGGATTATCGTTGCTTGGTGTACTTTGTACATCCTCGATCTCTCGTTGGATAGGGACTCCACTAGTGGATATTCGTCTATTCCATAATCCGTGAGAGCCGATGGTGTATGATTCCATTGGTGAGCTTGTAGAGCAATTCGTTTCTTCCACTATGCTCTGAGAAGTCTCCATGGTTGTTTGTTCCAACCTGCTGGTCGGTCTCGTTGCTGTGTGTGTGTTCGTACATGTCGTGTTGTCTGACGTAGTCTATGCTGCCGTAGTGACGGATTCGAGCAAGGATGATGCCGTCGTGTTGATCGTTGAGATCGCTGATGTGAGAGTTGATGCGATGCTTGCCATTACTGATGTCGTCGATACAGATCCCTCGCTGGTTGAGGTTGATCCCTCGGTGGTTGACATCTTGGTAATGATGTTTCGCTTTATTCCTCTTAATGTCTTTTCCTATTGATCGCCTGCCCCCCTTTGTGCGCCAATGTTACGTTTCGTGATTTTTGAGTGGTAGGAATCACGAGACTTTTTGTAGGGTTTGTGCACTGGGCAGGCGTCTTCAGAAACAATTTAGACACTGGAGTTTTTAAGATAAACAAAATAATGATATATTGTCCTATAAATTACAGACTAGGTATCCTTAATCTTCTATTTTGCTCTCTTTCACGCATACATACTGTTGTGCTGGGAGTCTCCTGACCCCATTGAGAAATGCCAGGCCAAGTAGTTCACGCGTGTAGCAATGCGCTAAATCAGAACTATAGGTGGCCTGGCAACCAACATGTGGAAATCTAAAAATCGCACAATAATCACTTTTCGGAAGTCCAGCTTATGGCTGCACATCCGAAAATCGACAGTCTACAATTAAAGTCCGAACGGATAAGATGGTCTCGTGGAGTAGACTCGGTACAGGAAATAGGAGGACCGAACGGTGCCTATATTTTCGAAGTCGACGTACGTCGACCTACTGTACAACACTCTTGATTGTTTCAATAAACCTTCTCTGTTTTGTTGTATTCACGCGAGTTCCAACTCCTTAACCGGCAACGATCCCAAAACTACCTTAGCCCTAACCTCTCGCACGAACTCCTACGTCACCGAGACGTTACGGCACAACAATACACTTTATAATTGTCTCTAGCTTGCCAGTAGTACCACAAGCGACATGTATTTCCTTGGATCTTTCTCACATTTTGCTGCTGGGAAAATTGTCGGTTTTGTTGATTCCTCGGTGCGCTGTATTCGCTTGTTTGCGCCCTTGGTTGTCCTGCTGAGGCCTTTCTTGGTGGGAGTCTTCCCTTCGTCGAGAATTTGCTCCCGTTTTTTCTTCGTTTTTCGGTGGATATCGTTGCTGATTATCTCGGTCTGTTCTGGTATATCGACTTAGATGATCCCTTCTTGATTTTACCGGCCCGATCTTGTCGAAGCGTTGTAAGAGATCCAGGATTTCATCCGTGGTTTTTATGCCTCTTGCCACGATCGCCGATCGGATATTTTCGTCGAAGTGCCGAGCCATCTTGGTGATTATTTGGGCTTCCGGAATCGGTGGTTTCACATCCTTTGCGTTGCTGATGATCCGGATTGCATAATCAACTCGGCTTGTCTTCTTATTCTCATCGAACGATCCGAATTCTAGTTTTTCGGAGATTCGATATTGTTCTTCTTCGTTCCAGAATCTTCTCTTGAACTCTCTCTCGAAGTCTTCCCATGCGTTGATCTTTTCTTCTACGAGTAGCCACCATTCTTTGGCGGATCCCGTCATGCTCTGGGATATCACGAGTTTAATGTCTTGTTCCAATCCCAGTGCGAAGCAATATTGCTTTAGCTCTTGTAGGTATCTCATAGGTCTTGAGGTTGGTGCTCCATTGAAGGTTGGTAGAGTCATCCTTGGTGCTCCCCATGATGTGTCCAATGTCCTGGATCTTCCTATCCTAGAGCCCTGATCGCTTAGTCCAAAGTCGCTCACTCTTGGCTATGTGCCGCCAAAGCTGCTGCTCCTAAAGGCTGGCTGACCCATGCGGGAGATGTCGTGAGTTGGATCTTGGAATCGCCTTCCCGTATGGATCTCTGGGTTTGCAAAGCTCACTCGTCTAGTTTGACTGGGATCTTGAGTTCGGTTTCTGCTGATCGTCTGGGTGGGTGTCCTGTCTGCCATTTGGTGCATGAGGACCTGCATCTCCTCCAGACAGTGCAGTTCATGTACTGCCAGCATGCTCCTCACTGTGCCTTCCATGACTCGTTTGTGACATGTGAGTTTCTCATCGATGGATGCTGTCAGACTCGAGAATCTAGCATTCGTGATCATCATGTGATGACTTATTGATGCCTTTATTTGTTCCAATGCCTCGAGGATTGGATTATCGTTGCTTGGTGTACTTTGTACATCCTCGATCTCTCGTTGGATAGGGACTCCACTAGTGGATATTCGTCTATTCCATAATCCGTGAGAGCCGATGGTGTATGATTCCATTGGTGAGCTTGTAGAGCAATTCGTTTCTTCCACTATGCTCTGAGAAGTCTCCATGGTTGTTTGTTCCAACCTGCTGGTCGGTCTCGTTGCTGTGTGTGTGTTCGTACATGTCGTGTTGTCTGACGTAGTCTATGCTGCCGTAGTGACGGATTCGAGCAAGGATGATGCCGTCGTGTTGATCGTTGAGATCGCTGATGTGAGAGTTGATGCGATGCTTGCCATTACTGATGTCGTCGATACAGATCCCTCGCTGGTTGAGGTTGATCCCTCGGTGGTTGACATCTTGGTAATGATGTTTCGCTTTATTCCTCTTAATGTCTTTTCCTATTGATCGCCTGCCCCCCTTTGTGCGCCAATGTTACGTTTCGTGATTTTTGAGTGGTAGGAATCACGAGACTTTTTGTAGGGTTTGTGCACTGGGCAGGCGTCTTCAGAAACAATTTAGACACTGGAGTTTTTAAGA
>NW_014333788.1:12413-19018 GCF_000341935.2 Cephus cinctus | reverse complement strand
TTACCACAATACAGCAGAGTGCACAATGCGTCCGAAGACTTTGACACAGCGGGCAGTGATAGCAGTGAAGATTCAGAACCCACAGATAATCACAATGGCCTCCGTTCGCCGAAACATTCACTTTAGGGGATTGGAAAGAAGGAGCTGCGGCCACAATACAGCAGAGTGCACAATGTGTCCGAAGACTGTGGTCCAGCGGGAAATAGGTGTCGTAAAGATCAGAACCCACAGATGGTCACAGATGGTCACAATGAATTCTAGAGAGTTGCTGACAGCGCCGGCACTATGACGTTGCTGCAGGAATTCTTTTTGAGGAGTGCAGGTTTCTTAATAATTGAACTTTCCATAGCTTTTACTGCTTCTTGTCGTCTAGTGGTGCACAAGTATCTAGTTGATTAGTCTAGAGAGACACGAATGAATCGAATGATCTCCTATCGAGGAAGCCGCTGCTTATATCCTCGATGGGCATACGTTAAAACTAGTGGGGATAACGATTTTTATCCACTATTTATCCGAGGTGCTAACGTCGCTTTTTGGATTCAATATTTTGATTTACGATTTGATCTGACTGTTTGATTTGACTGATTCAATTAGCGGTTTTCTTCCAGTACCGGCTTACTGGTATTTCTATTGTCTTCGGCGCGTGCCAGCTTATAGCGTCTAGGCATTTGTTTGTTTTGGTTTCAGTCTGTCGACTGTATTACGGATTCTAGGAATATTAAAAGTAATCATTTCTAATATTATATCCTCATGACTGTCGCTGTGACTAGATTCAAGGAAATTACGCAATATTAGAGATTTAAAAGTCCTGTCTTCCCTTTCCTTTATCGGCGTCGCTGTGAGAGGTCGATAGGATTATTGAGGCATTCTAGGATTTGAGGAGTTCTCTCAGATACTGTTATGCACATCCAGAGTGCGCTATGCACTCTTATGTGGGGCTCTTGACGTATCAATCATCGAGAATGGATCATTGGGAAGGAAAAAGGATAGAGGATAGGGGGGTATAAGGACGGAACGTTACAATACACATGTGTATACCTATGTATATCCCTGTATATCTTATAACGGGGTGCCCGGCTCGTCCCTGCTATAATTAATTTTTATCCATAGAGCCGCCAGGGAGCGCTAGAGGGCTAGGAATTACCGAAAAATTAGGAGTTCTGATCGGGTTTCGAATCCGATACCTACGGACTGCCAAGTCGAGCACTTACCACCGTGTCACTGAACCCATTGTCCGACCTGATAAGTCCTATTTACTTATTTTTCGGTCATTCCTAGATGGTATCCCCTCCAGCTCTGTAACGCCACGTTACAATCTTTGGATTGGAAAGAGGTAGCTGGAACCACAATACAGCAGATTGCACAATCCGAAGACCGTGGTCCAATTGAAGGTTAGGATGATAATGATTCGGGACCCACAGGTGATCACGATGATCCCCGTTCGCCAAACCAATTATCTTTGGGGTGGGGATGAGAGTGCTATTACCACAATACAGCAGAGTGCACAATGCGTCCGAAGACTTTGACACAGCGGGCAGTGATAGCAGTGAAGATTCAGAACCCACAGATAATCACAATGATCTCCGTTCGCCGAAACATTCACTTTAGGGGATTGGAAAGAAGGAGCTGCGGCCACAATACAGCAGAGTTCTTGAGAAGCAAATATGGAAATGAGCATTATCTCTGTCAGTAATTGTTCGTCCACGCAGAGAAAGGTGGCGCGAAAGTTCTTAACTGATGTGCATCTTTATATTAGTCTGCTTATATATAAAGTAAGCAAAACGACAATAGTAAGCAGTTGAATAAACGATAAAATTCTGGAAATAGAACTTCCGAAAAAAGTAAAACAAACAGATGTATCTGGCGTCTGGCTAGTGCACCTGGTTACGAATCGGGAGGTCTATGATTCGAGACCCCTCTATGGAGAGCAGTTTCTTTTTACAAAAAAAATGTGCTTTTGCAAATGGGATTAACAGATTAAAGAGTATATCCAATTAATTTATTTATCTTATTACAATAAAGGCATAACAACGACAACCTGCGGGCTTCCACATCACCCAAAAGGTGCCGCAGTCGATGCGTTCCCATTATTTAACGTAGCGGGTCCCCAGTAGGCCTATACTACGATCGGCAATATCAACATTACACAGACGATCCATTTAAGTAATTAAAGAATAAACGAATGGCAATAGGATATCAAAAGGTTTCGATTAGAAAATCTTAATAATATGAGTTCTGCACTCAAATATAAAGTTTCTTCATTGAAGATGATTACGACAATTATTTTATATTATATTTCACACACACATGACGCGTGTAAATATCTAAAAGTAAGAGAAATTGAGAAAAGGACAATTGGGAAGAATAGTATATCGGTCTATTGAGATCACGTACTGGCGACTTCAACACAACAGTCTAGGAATCTGACGGATCGAATCTGAGCGGGCGTCTGCAACAATGGTGCTAACTATCGCGCGACTAGCAATACACATTGTGGCCTGCAGCGTCAGGTCTTTTACAGTCGTACAGGCAGCAGCATTATGGTAAGTAGTTCTTCAATAGTTATAAGGAAACAAGACGCAACACGTCTCATGTTTATTTTATTACTATGAAGGATATTGCGAGAGAGAATATTGTGAGTTAATAGAAAATGATTTCGATCCCGATGACAACCCTTTTTTTTTAATATTTTATATAAGCTTAAAATAAAGTTTGGGCAACCGAGCAAATTTGAAAGAGAGGAACCTTGAAAAATAGTATAGACCGATTGTAGTATAGGCCTACTGGGGACCCGCTACGTTAAATAATGGGAACGCATTGACTGCGGCACCTCTTGGGTGATGTGGAAGCCCGCAGGTTGTCCTTGTTTATGCCTTTATTGTAATAAGATAAATAAATTAATTGGATACACTCTTTAATCTGGTAATTCCATTTGCAAGAGCACATTTTTTTTTGTAAAAAGAAACTGCTCTCCATAGAGGGGTCTCGAATCATAGACCTCCCGATTCGTAACCAGGTGCACTAGCCAGACGCCAGATACATCTGTTTGTTTTACTTTTTTCGGAAGTTCTATTTCCAGAATTTCATCGTTTATTCAACTGCTTACTATTGTCGTTTCGCTTACTTTACATATAAGCAGACTAATATAAAGATGCACATCAGTTAAGAACTTTCGCGCCACCTTTCTCTACGTGGACGAACAATTACTGACAGAGATAATGCTCATTTCCATATTTGCTTCTCAAGATTATTGATTCCAGGTAATGAAGTCAGCTAATTATTTTCTCATAGTAAATCTTATTGAGTTTACACTGGGCGCTGGAACTGAAGATTGCAAGTAAAAAAAGTATTTATAAGATTATAAGAACCAGCGGCAGCAGTAACAGCAATAGCAGACCCCTCAGCGAGAAAGGACCCGCAATCACTCAAGTCGCCTGTCGCGCGGCACGAGCGGGTGTTTCAAATATTAGTCGATTCTGTCATAGATAAAATTTTAAAAAAAATATATAAACTTAAAATAAAGTTTAACGTTAAATAATGGGAACGCATTGACTGCGGCACCTCTTGGGTGATGTGGAAGCCCGCAGGTTGTCCTTGTTTATGCCTTTATTGTAATAAGATAAATAAATTAATTGGATACACTCTTTAATCTGGTAATTCCATTTGCAAGAGCACATTTTTTTTTGTAAAAAGTAAAGGTTAAAAGAGAGGAACCTTGAACAATTTTTGTAGTAAAATGAAAAAAAAGAAGATGGAAAAAGAGTTCTCCATGCGGGATCGAACCCGTAACCAGCAGCGTTATATATTGACAGGTTATTGACTCAGCCACGATGCTCGTTTAATACTAAATTAAATTTTCTATAGATCTTTATCTATGATATTTCAAAATTTCTCTTTGAACTGTTCTCGGTCGTTTCATTTACCAACGAATTTCGCCATTCATTTTTTAATGTTCATTTTCGGCATGATAAGAGGTAAAGAGTAAAAACCAATATTTCTATGCATTTTTTATAACTTTGAAATTTATTTGAATATACACATTTGTTTGCGCATTACGTCCATACAAATGTTTAGGGTTCGGTTGGATGGAAGACCTTGCTCCCCCGCCTGTTTGTCAAGAACGGTTTTGTGAGGGGCGGCAACTTTTTCTCCACCACCGAGCAATCCATTCATTTTCGCTGACTGCAATATCGGCTGGAACGATGATCATGACCCGCGCGGCTACGCAAAATCTGTAACATCGACAGAGGCGATGATCACGAAATCCTACTGCCGGACTCGCCGCTACGATTTAGCGTCATGCTTTTGGTATCGCCTAAAACCAGAGCGTTGTGTATCTCCCCACTCATCTCTGCAGTCTAAAGCACGGGAGTACCGTGTCTCCAATAAGTGGTCTGTGTTTTTGACCTCCGTAAACTTGGCCGGCACACTTTGACTTTTTAAACTTTTTCTTTTGCAGATCGTTTGTAGGTCGTTTGTAGGTGTTTGTAGGATTAATTAAAACGTTTGTCGGTTAACGGTTTATTAAAAAAATCAAAAATAAAAAAGTACGTGAAGTTGACCGTAATTTTTTAATTTTTTATCTATCTTTGTTTTTCACGTGGCCAATCGATGCGGAATCGTTTGTAGGTCACAAATAATCCAATTAGTATATTTTTTGGATCGTTATTTCAATAAAATAAGCAAAAAACGTATTTGGTACATTTTACGCGGGACGGTTATATGACCACGGGAAGTTGACCGCAAAAATCGTAATTAATGATAAATGTTTATTTAATTGGTACTTGATGGATTGGAAATCGTTTGTAGGTTACAAATAAAGTAATTAGAACGTTTGTCGGTAACTGGTGCGAAAAATAAATGTAAATGACCGGATCTTGCCCGGTGCCGGCAGCGATAATTGATGTCTGCAAGAAAATATTTTGTCAGAAAAATGTCTTATTTGCAAATACCATTAAAGTAAAAAAATTGTCATAAGTTTTCGTAATTTAATTGCAATCCTGTGCGTAATCGTTTTGAAGTTACGAGTTGTAAAAAAAACACGTTATCTCGTTTTTAGATTTTGAGGTTACGATCGTATGATTGCTTATGACGCTTATTAAACCCAAATTCGTGTTTATATATCTAATCCAAATGGTGTTTATATATCTAAATCGTTTATATATCTAAAATAAAATAAATGTACCTGTTGAGTAAATGTAAAAGCTTTGTCTAGGTGTACTGGTTCGTCCCTGTAGCGTCTGCTAATTAATGCATTCTTAGTTAATATTTGATATGCGTGTAACATAAAATGAATAAAAGAACATTATAATTATCACATATTTATTTGTAATAATAATTATCCATCGTTCAACTCCATCATCGATGCCAAGTTCTGACAAACATCAATTTAAGAGCAATCGTTATGCTATCAACTATCTGGGTATGTTGAACCGAGGCTGTCAGATGCAACATTTTCTAGCACTTCCAATAATCTTGGCCCATGTTTTCATAAAATTTGGTGTAACATCAGAGCCTTGGCTTTACATGACTCATAAATCAAGTTGGAGGTTTGCGCTAAAACTTGTATCTTTGAGAGATCTTACTCACTCAATAAGTATTTTGAACTGACTGGTGTATAACTTCAATGATATTTATAACTGAAAGATTTAAGCAACATTATAAGTATTTTTTAGACTCCAAAAATAATTTGAAAGGTGCTCTTGAATCACACCCCTTTGCGATTTTCATTTGCTCGAAACATTGTCTAATGTAGCTGTACAGGTATAGATATGGCAATACAAAATAAAAAGGGATAAGGAAATAGTAAAAGGATATTAAGGCAAAAAGAGAATATACCTATCGAGGCAGTGACAAAATCTTGTCAATGAGATAAGTGCCAATGGTGTCAGAAATTAATATTATTTTATATCACTCGGTGCAAGGTTAGAGGTTTTCTGCACGTGAAGCGTGTCCATTTTTACATCTTGTAAAGCAAAATTATGTGCAATACTTACTGGAAACATTTTTTATTAACTCGTATGATTGCAACGGTTCTTCGGCTTTTGCGAAGATTGCGATTGCAAAGTCTTCGGCTCGAGCTGCAAACTCACACTCATCAGTAACAGTTTTTCCGCCCCCCTAGCACATTATACTATGTGACAGACTGGGCCTCGTAAAAGGGGCCCAGGGTCTCGCAAATGCAGCTATCGCAATACTAGGGGAGAGGGGGTAGGGGATCGAAGAACGGGGACACGGTGTAGAATAAGAAAAGAAGTATAATTAATAAAGTAATGTACAGTGATGAATGTAAAACTAGAAACTAACAAAACGGAAAAGAAAAGAAAAGAAAATATGTTCACGCGTGCACTTGGGAGCACGCGGTGTCGGAGGGCTTTAAATGGGATTGGTGGGAAGGGGGGGGGGTCGGGGAGTGGAGGGGAACAATATCTGGGCGCCAGCTACTTATTCGGCGTAGCACCGACGAGTGACCCCGAGAGGCCCTCGTTTGTTTACTCAACGGGATATGGCACGGCTAGCGGAGGGAGGGGTGAGGGGGTCTCAGGGAAGAAGGTTCTCGATCGCAAAATGGCTTCTTACTAAATTACCTCGGTTTAAACGCAAAA
>NW_014333788.1:437-12216 GCF_000341935.2 Cephus cinctus | reverse complement strand
GCTGGCTCTGCCGGCACGCGTGTGGGCTGCGCGCGCCGGCCAAGATGGCGGCCTCCAGGCCTGTCAAATCCTCCCGGGCACGTCCGCGGTCTCGGAGGGAGAGGGCTCCGCCGCTGTCACACGGGATGTTTTCTTGCCCGTGTGACGGGACTGCACCGGGGCTGCATATTGGTGGCGATGGTGGTGGCTGGGCGTCCATCCCACGGGCGACTCAGGATGCTTTTCCTCCTGCCCATGCCATCCCTGCCTTCCACTGCCTCGGCCACGTAGCCGCTCTCGCGGTCCTTTCAGGGATGCTATTTCCTCGTGGCAGGTCCACGTTGATGTCCTCGATGCTGGTGTTGTTGGATGGTCCTCGAGCCAGTGCCCTACGGGGGAAGGGGAATGGTGGCAGAGAGGGAGGGGTGGAGGGAAGGGGTCTTAACGCTAAATACAATGAACCTAAAAGAAACTAAATAAACGCAATTACTTATACTTAACGGTGAAACGCAATACTCGAGGCCTATGGGACCTCGAGCCAGGAAGCGGAGGGGAGCCTGCAGTAACATTTTTGTTACAACTAATACGTTACCACGTTATTGATACATATACATATAAATAAATAAATATGCAATACTAGTTAATTAATCTCAGTTTTATCTAATTTTGCATACTAACAGTAGTTATGTTACAATAAAATTTACGAAGTTCTGAATAATTTAAAATTATTAACCTAACACATCCCGATCCTACACTATTATATTTTGCTTTTCGTAAAAATAAAACTTCAATACAAAAACATTTTAACTACATGAACAAACTACAGGAAATTATTCCACTTCGATTTAGATATATAAACACCATTTGGATCAGATATATAAACACAAATTTGGGTTTAATAAGCGTGATAAGCAATCATACGATCGTAACCTCCAAATCTAATAACGAGATAACGTGTTTTTTTTACAACCCGTAACTTCAAAACGATTACGCACAGGATTCCAATTAAATTACGAAAACTTATAACAATTTTTTTACTTTAATGGTATTTGTAAATAAGACATTTTTCTGCCAAAATACACACATTTTCTTGCAGATATCACTGCCGGCACCGAGGACGATCCAGTCATTTACATTTATTTTTCGCACCAGTTACCGACAAACGGTCTAATTACTTTATTTGTAACCTACAAACGATTTCGAATCGATTAAGTACCAATTAATTAAACATTTATCATTAATTACGATTTTTGCGGTCAACTTCCCGTGGTCATATGACCGTCTCGCGTAAAATGGATCAAATACATTTTTTGCTTATTTTATTGAAATAACGATCCGACAAATATACTAATTGGATTATTTGTGACCTACAAACGATTCCGCATCGATTGGACACGTGAAAAACAACGATAGACAAAAATAAAAAAATTACGGCCAACTTCACGTACTTTTTTATTTTTGATTTTTTTAATAAACCGTTAACCTACAATCGTTTTAATTAATCCTACAAATACCTACAAATGATCTGCAAAAGAAAAAATTCAAAAAGTCAATGTGTGCCGGCATAGAGTCCCTCTAGTAATAGTCCGGCCAACGGTGGGGCTTGTTAGTGATTGGCTCCGCCATATTATGGGCTCTTTCCCGAATAGAATGGTGTGTGTGAATACGTATATGGCAGAGATTCGCATTGTGTAGCATGGGTAGTGTTAAGCCCTGTACGGCGGGTTGCCTGTACTTGGCGCGAGACTCGACCGAGTCTCTTGATGGTAAATATTGATAGTTTGAAAATCCGCGTGCAATGTCATGGTGGCGCCAAACAAGCCCTTAATATGGCGTCCCTTCCGGGTGTTGGCCGGACTCTTACTAGAGGGACTCTATGCCGGCCAAGTTCATGGAGGTGTGTTTTTGATGGCCTCAATCATGAAGACTAGAGTAAAGGAGGGCGAACGCTTCTGTGGGGAGTATTAAAAACATGGACGGTAAAAGTGTAGACAGAGATGGGTTCCGAATTTGACCACAAACATCGCTGTGAACGCTTTCGTCGGGTTTGCACGGGCTTGTACGTTGTAGACGATAGCATGAAGTATGCATAGTGAAACTCAACTCGATTAACTCCTTCTGTGTGTTATCCAGTGTTATCTCGGCAATTGATAGCTAATTATTATTATTAAGGTTAATTCATAAGTCAGTAAGGTTAATTCATGAATAAATAAGTTTAATTTTAACTTTTATTCGCATCGATCGTCTAACATTCACATTACTCAAAGAACTCATTTCTCGATCTCATTTTTTGTGAAGTGAATAGTAGGTTTTTAATAAAAATAGAGGTTTTATTTTATTTATAAATAGACATTTCAACAATTATTCTCCACCTTCACAACTCCTTCGATCCGCGCAATCTCTCTATCATCGTACAACACTTTTTCTTTTCCTAGTCTAAACCTGAACTTGACGACTTACAGGGTTCAGTATTTCTTTTGCTAGTGCTTGTTCTTTTCCTAGTTCTTTTCCTTTTCCTAGTTTAAATCTGAACTCGATGACTTCATTATCCAGGAAATTCTATGAATTTCCTGTGAATGTTTCGGAGGTGTAGTACTGTGCACTAATGCAGTCCTCACCTGTGAGTGTCTTGGATACAGTTCTTGGCCTACACGGATTAGCTGCACCAGCTCCGGTGAGGACTCCCAATTTATTAATTGGTAAAGGGATTTCGATTGATAGTTCAGATTCGTCCTGTTACGTTCTCGGTTCGTCGCTCTCTGTCTCTCGCACTATTTGCTTGACGCTTACTCCGACCCTCTCTACCTCAACCTAACACCCTGAGCGGCCGAGTATATTCGCAACCATCCGCTCCCGTTCATACATCCAATTGCGTTTGCTGATTTTATGCGACCCCAAAGATCAGCACCTACGGTTGCGTTTCTCGATTTTACGCGTTCCCAAAAATCGATAGGATGCGTTAAGTTATCGCATTATCTGATAGATTCCGTCATAGCTCTCGTTTTGGTGGAGTTGGGCCTGTTCCACCCCAACTCCAAGTTTATACCAGCTCGTCAATTCCCGGTGAAAAAAAAATTAGCTGGCGCCCGCCTGGCTTGTGGATGCATGAACGAAGGGTGGACTGCCGAAGGTAACGTAAGTTGGTTCTCGAAGATAGTTCGTTCTCGGGTCTTTCGCTATCGGTGTCGAGTTAAGAAAACTAATACGTTACAACTAATAGTACAAGTAAAAAGGCAAGCAATAGACATAATGCAGTCGATGATCGGAAACTGTAACCAGATGAGGTTAATGGTGGCATACTATAGAAAGCAGTGGCGAAAGTGTCAAAAACACGTGGAAAAGATATTTAACAGGTTTGATAAGAGTGCTGAGGGACTAGAAAAGAAGAGAAAAGATAATTATGGAGATGTAATAATATAAAAAATAGGAGACAAAGGACGAATAAAAGTTCAAGAAGAACGAGTAGAAGTTTGTAAGGAACCGATAGCAGTACAAGAAAGCAGTAAGATTAAAGAAGACGTAGAAGATTTTACACAGCCAGTGACAGAAGTGCAAACAGCACAAAAAGTTCAAGCAGAAATACAATCAACACCACGAGAGGAATTGGCATTAAGAGAGATATTTGGTAAGAAGAAACAAAAGCCTAGAGTGATTAGTAACGAAGTCGTTAAACAAAAAATAAAAGTAATTAAGGGAAAGGACACACCAAGTAAGGATCAACAGAAGAAGCTACAAATGGACAAAGACAAAGAAAATATCCAGGTGAAAACCATACACAAGCCAAAGGTGAAGAGAATCAAAACACTGATGGCGAACAGAGAGGAAAGGAGTGATTATAAGAAGGATTGCTGGATTACTGGATTCAGAGTTCATTATTTATAAGTGTACTTATTACAGATTATTATTATTATTATAGATATTACAGATACAGATTTATGTAAATATATTAGATTATATATTCTATTTATCACTGATACTTATGAAAAGCCTTCATCGTTTCCAAATCAGGCTGAACTTATAATGTTATGTATACATTTCTTTATTTCTGTTTGAAGTTCCAATCGTTTTACAAAAATATAGCTCTCTCTCTCTCTATCTCATCCCGACTACCGCGACGACGGCGCCACCATGATATGTAACTTGACAAAACTATCTGACGTTTTGAGCGCCATATCCATAGTATTGCGTTCGGCCTCCTTTACTCTAGTCTTCATGGTCCTGCCATTAAATTATATTCAACATGGAACGCGCGCACAGTAGTGAAAGCAGAGATGAGTAGAGAGATTGCCAATGGGCCTGTTTTTGGTGGTCTCAATTTTACTCTGGTGTCGGCGCGCCACCTTAGCGGAGGGCCCTCGAAGCAGTTCCACATTTTTGATTGGTCGTGTATATATAGTAATACTACGCGTGAGAATCTGGAGCTGTGTTTTGGTAGAGTCCATCAAGTCCTTAGATGTAGCATAACCCTGCGGGGGGAAGCCGTCCAGGGAGGGGTGCCGAGGTACACTGTGCCTACTTGTGATTAGTTACTATTGGAAGCAAGCGTAGTGATGTAAAATCGCTACGTAAAACAAGGAATAGTAGTACCAATCATGTTAAGGCACAGTAAGGGAGGGGTCAGCTTGAATTTGATTGGTTATGCGGCGAACTCCCCCCCCCCCACCTCATTTTGCCTCACGCCCCAAGCCTAAAATATCAGTTTATACTACATCTATGTCTTTTTTATATCTATGCTCTAGTCAGAGTCCGGCCAACTGTGGGCCCTCTTACTGATTCGCTCCGCCATTTTGAGGGCTCGTTCCGGAATAGGATGGTGTGTGTGAATACGTATATGGGAGAGATTCGCATTGTGTAGTGTGGATAGTGTTAAGTCCTGTACGGCGGGTTGCCTGTACTTGGCGCGAGATTCGACCGTGTCTCGCGCAATGTCATGGCGGCGCCAAACGAGCCCTAAACGTGGCGTCCCTTCCAGTCGTTGGCCGGACTCTGTCTAGAGCACTAGAGGGACTCTATGTTTTGGCGCGTCGACGCGCCACCTGAACGAGACTCTCTAACTAGTTCCACGTTTTTGATTGGTCGAATGAATTCGTGTGTTCCTAGAGATCCACGATTTTTAACCGGGTGAACATTCAAATAGGGAGACTTGTATCCACCCTTTCTTACTGCATATTACATAAACCGTAGTAATGAGGCAGTAAATTCTGCCGATGTTAATTCCCTTAATATCCAATTGAAGCTTTGTAAATAATAGAGTGAGCAAATAAAACTTTAAACAAACCTTGGAACGTGGGTAACTACAGAAATATAAAGTTTCCAATTTCTACAGCACAATGGCTCGGTAGCGTACGTGCTTGGTGGTGGGTTAACGTCCGAGAGTCTGGGGTTCGGAACTCACGTCTCAACCCTTTTTTTTTTCTTAATTATCAACTATGCTTATTGGTTCACCTAGATAACTTAAGATTCCTTAAATATATGATTATATTAGTCTACAAATATTGTATTATATTACATCGTATACATGCAATAAATTGGTACATCAAACAGCGAACGTTTCTTCTTCCCGAGAGCCTACCTGTGACAAACACCTATGTTACCCTGTTTGATGTTTTAATAGCATAAATAAAATTTAGACGAATAGAGAAGGCATTACGGAAAATTACCAAAAAAACAAAAAATGCACTTATAAGTTTCGGACATAAAATGATGAGCATATAAAAGTGAACCAATTATTTTCTATAGTGAGATGAAACAAATAATGTATCTGGTTAAGGAATTTTTTTCATTTAATTTTTTACATTGAAGGCTATGTAAAGACAATAGTTATAATACATCGAATTATCAGAAAATTATGTCGAGGGAGAATATACTGATAGTTCGAAATATTGAAAATAAAATTATCTTTCCGTAGGCTTGAATACAAAAAATTTACTAAATTGAATCAGGCTACTCAAAAATGTATGAAACTAAAAATTTCTAAGCAGATATACTATTTGTCTCATCTCATTTTTGACTGCTTTTCTATTCGGCTAAATAGTATTAAACTATTAAAAAATGAAACAGCCTGCCATACGTGCGTTATTAAATTTTTTTTTAATCAGACCACGCTGTGACCACGGCACATTAAAACAAAAAATGAAATGAAGAAATGTATCTATGTTACAAACGCAAAAACGTTAAGAGAACAAAACGAGATTTTTTCCATCGCTGTCAATTTTTCTCTTACATCTTCATGAGAGTCCGTGTCGCAACAAGTGAGGCTGCCGAGTTCCACCAGCTATGGATTATCATATATGAAAAACATGCATTAGGCGAGTTGCTCTCCACAAATAGCGCGAATGTCGACCCTCGCGTAGAGTGCCTCTAATTAGAGTCAGGCCAATACTCGGAAGAGACGCCAGTTCAGGGCTCGTTTGAAGCCGCCATGACATTGCGCGCGGATTTTCAAACTATCAATGTTTACCATCAAGAGACTCGGTCGAGTCTCGCACCAAGGACAGGCAACCCGCCGTACAGGGCTTAACACTACACCACAATACACAATGCGAATGTCTCCCATATACGTATTCACAACTACATATCCTATTTCGGAAAGAACCCTGAAAATGGCGGAGCCAATCAATAAGAGGCCCACCGTTGGCCTGACTCTAACTAGAGGGACTCTACCTCCGCGTGGCTGACTCCAGCTGGCTGTCCCTTTCTCTTTCTCCGCGTCTTCACGGGCACGGCGAGCGAGCGACCTATTCGAACTCCGGCAGAGTACACGCAGAACAAAAGAAAAATAATAAAATAGTCTGTCGTAGTTTTAATTAGGCCCTGGCGGTCGGTGGATCCTGTCTGGATTTCGCTGTGGTCTTAGGCCATTATCGCGTTTCGGCGTGATTTTCCACCGAGGACACGACGGGTGAAATCAGAGATTACACAAGGAGCACGAACTCAAATGGGAAAATTGACAAAACCTGCTACCAATATCGTCCACACTACGTTTTCTTTCTGTACCACTAGCGTCGCTAGTTTCCCTTTTGTACTGACGTGAATATAGCATAATAAATACATGTGAAGTAAGCAGGCATATATTTAGAAGTAATTTCCGTTTGCAAATAAACACGCTTCTAACCTAAACAACTTAATAAATATATTTAATATATATAAATAGTTCATTTAAATAAAATTTATATTAAAAAATGAAAATATGGGAAGAGTGTGCGCTGTAAAAGATTGTAAAAGTGGCAGTGCAGCTGATAATAAGCGACGAAATCATCTGAATTTGAAAAAGCCAGGATTTTTGAAAGTACCGAAAGTAAGTGAAAATATTTAAGAATAATATTAAAAAGATCAAAAACTAATTTATTATTTTCATATTGAACTAGATTTTTTAAAATTCTTTTTATAATAATACATTTTTTCACGCAAAATTATTAACAATTTAGCAAAAGGCTAAATTATTTATTTTATGATTTTCGAAGTACATCGAAATATAATCTTGAGTTTACACTCCCGCCTTATACCCCTCCACTTTTTTGGTGCATAGAGAACACTAGTGCCCTCTTATTTTGGGAAGCTATTTGTATACATGGAGTTCGTGCTCCTTGTGTAGTCTTCATGGTTGAAATCCACACGTCAAAATATAGTATTTTATTTATCCAGCAGCGATGAGTAGGCAGATTGCCAATGGGCCGAATTTTCGTGGCCTCAAATTTATTGTGGTATCGGCGCGACACCTTAGCGGAGGACCCTCGAAGCAGTTCCACGTTTTTGATTGATCGAAAGATACCGTTAGATCCGGCGTGAAAAAATAAAAATATTGGCGTCAACAATATTCAAATTTTTTAATTAGTTTATTAATTATTACGGATGAAAGTAAGCCAATCGTAAGCGCGTGAGAACTGGTAACTCCTCGTCAGTCTCCTCCCATTGGGGACAGACAATCATTTATTTCCCCACAACAAATATTTTGCATTATTCTTTTGTTTATTTAAATTACTATATTCGTTTACGTATCCACCGGTCACTGTTTTTATGGGGAATTAAATGATTGGCTGTCCCCAATGAGAGGAAACTGACGAGGAGTTACCAGTTCTCACGCGCTTATGATTGGCTTACTTTAATCCGTAATAAATAATAAACTAATTAAAAAATTTGAATATTGTTGACGCCAATATTTTTATTTTTTCACGTCGAATCTAACGGTATCTTTCGATCAATCAAAAACGTGGAACTGCTTCGAGGGTCCTCCGCTAAGGTGTCGCGCCGATACCACAATAAATTTGAGGCCACGAAAATTCGGCCCATTGGCAATCTGCCTACTCATCGCTGCTGGATAAATAAAATACTATATTTGGGTATAAAGATTCAAAATAACAATGTCTGACAATCTTCTGACTAAGGAAAAAGAATTCTACAGATTAAACAAAGAACTTGATCAAAAGAGTACAGAGCTTATGCATAAAGTAGATTCTGTCATAAATGTACATTCTAATAGTGCTTTGACAAATTTTGTATCTAAACTTTCCTATTTCTCTCCATGTACACTTTCAGAAAGTTCTTACAAAGTGACAGAAGTTTTTTCAACAGAAAATAATGCCAAACAATTTACTAATGTTCCATATAAAAAAATATCTATGTCACATATATTAAATCAGATTACTCCTGCAGATCAGTAAGTTCTATATTAATTAATCATAAATAATATTTTTATTTAGTCATTAATCATTTAATTATAGAATTAAAGTTACTAATCTCTCAACATTTGTTATTTATATATATATTTTTATTTATATCTCATAGAACGGTGGAAATGAAAGATTTTTCTATTAATAACATTACTTTGGCTAATGGAAATAATACGACTAATGCACCTATTGTAGAGTTCCTTAAAGCAACAATTGGAATGTTATATAATGAATTGCAAGCTACTCAGATTGAATACAAGAAACAGGTAACCCTTATTGAACATTTGCAAATGGAATTCTGATTTGCTAAATCTATGTTATATGTAGTTACATTAATTTATTTACAATGTACGCGTTTATATAATTTAATTTATATAAAGACAAATTTCCAGGACATGTTTCAGCACATTGCAACTGATTTTGTTCTTTATCATATATACAAAGATAAAATGTGACACAAATATTTTTATATTACCTTTACGTTTATGATTGACTGAGCATTGTTACAATAATATGTAATTCTTCTCATTTCCTAGAGTAACTATTGTCAAAAATTGGAGGCTGAAAATAAAAAACTGGAAAATGAAAAATCAGTATTACATGGACAATTGAATACTTTCAAAAATAATATAAAAAAATTGGAGAATATAAACAAAGGTCTTAATTCCAAGATTGAAATGAAATACAACGAAACATTGAATTTGAAAAGAGTGAGCTTGTTATGCAACTGTTATTCAATTATTATTGTAACGTACACCTAATTTTTTTTCAGCAAATTAGTGGTTTGAAAAAGGAAATAAAGACATTAAATCTACAGAGCAACAGTTATGATATTCGATTAAATCGATTGCTGGAAAATAACGAGAAACTTCAAAATGCTTTAAAATTTAATCGATTGGAGGAAAAGGTGTGTGAAAATAAAGGTGCTATTTTTCAGTATTTATGCAATTTTCTTTTATATATAAATAGGATTTAAGAGATCAAGTTAGACAGTTACAAGAAGACAAAAGGATTGTGGTGAAGTCTTTAGAGAAGCAACGTTCTGAATTGGTGCAAGCCTTTAATAAACAAACATTACTAGTTGACAATTTAAAGAAACAAAAGGTGATTACATATTATATTACTTGAGTTTGTTCTTAGTGTTCTCTGAGTACATAAATTATTTGATTTAGGTATACCTTACAGCAAACAAACTCACACAATTTGCAGAAGATAATTTTTCACAACTGTTGAATTGGAAATCTGAAACTTAACTGTTTAAACGATTTTTTTAAAGAATAAGCATAAAACGTAATTTTTCTATGATGAAATTAATTTCATGATTCAATAATTGTGCTGCTACAAATCTACATTCTGTCTTTGTATTAATGTAATTAGTCATTATATGCACGGTATAAGTATAAAAAGGTATATTCCTTTCATGGACGAGTTTAGGACTTGTATATGTGTTCGAGTTTTACGCCCTTTTCTAGTTCGTTCACGCCCAGTGAAGTAAACTGGATAATCTATTGTCAGTGTTGTACAGCATATGTGCCTAGATATTAATTTAAATTTACCCTAAACAAGTATTTTTATCTCATTGACAAAGTTTACACCGTAAACCCTTCAATCTACCAACCTAAACCAAATATTTAATTCAAAATTTGGGGGCCTACAGCATATAATTTTTGAAGAAATACTCGTTTAGAGTAGATTTAGGGAGATGCGAGTAACCATTTATTTATTAGAAAATTAAAATATCCGGTTTCGAAAGATTTAGTGATTTGCCGAATACATTTTGTTAATTAAGGACTTTTAATATTCAATTATAATTGATTAGGAGCGGTCAATTATGTATTTGTGTAAAAACTCTAAAGCCACGAGCATTCTTATTTTGCAGCAGCAATAGTGATAAACTCGGTAATTTTTATATTGACTGCGTAATAGTTTTCTATATGATCATACGTAAGAACATCATTCTTATATTTATACCATAATAATATGTATCAATTTTGATATTCATGAAAAATAAAAAGAACTCAGTATAAACCATTGAAACGTAATTTAGAATATGTTTATACCCGTCTTGGATATCTTTTTTTAAAAAAGACTGAAAAAACTAGCAACACTTAAGAATTTCCAATAAAGTCCCTCTCACGGTCGTACCTACAAGTCATACAACTCCCTTGGAGGGGGTAGTCTTCTTAACCTTAGGCATGAATAAAAAAATTGACTAAATTGAATCAGACTACTCAAAAATGTATAAAACTAAAAATATCAAAGCAGATATACTATTTTCATTTTTTTTACCCAATATTAAAAAGTGCCATTTTTTGGGACATTTTTTACTACTTTTCTATTCGGCTGAATAATATTTAAACTATCGAAAAGTGAAACAGCCTGCCATACGTGCGAGCGTTATCAAATTTTTTTTTAATCAGACCACGGCACGTTAAAACAAAAAATGAAATGGAGAAATGTATCTATGTTAGAAATGCTAAAGCGTTAAGCGGAAACGAGATTTTTTTCCATTGCTGTCAATTTTTCTCTTACATCTTCATGAGAGTCCGTATCGCAACAAGTGAGGCTGCGCATTTCCACCAGCTATGGATCATCATGTACGAAGAACATGCATTGAACACGTTGGCAACGATTCAGCTTCGTAATCGTAAGGTGCCGCGTTCGCGTCTACAAAGGAAAACTTTTTTTTTCATCATTTCTTTTTTGTTTAATTTTTTTAAGAGGTAATGCCATTCTAACGGCTCAAAAAAATACAAAATTGTGGTCAATTATTATTGAAAAATAGCATATGTAATATAAAGTCTATTTAGATGAATTTATTGTACACTGAACGTCATTAATGTTGTCCAGCTTGTTGATGCAGTACGGTGAGATAAGAGAAAAGAGTGGACAGTGACTGTTTGACGGACATATGTACCAGGATAGAGACGCGAAGCGTCGTACGGTGCGTCCTGTTCGAACGCATGAGTGGGAGTGAGACGGCAATGCATGAGTCCCACCAAGTCGTACCTGGGAGCTTGGTGGGACATTGGCGCTAGCTAGCCTGGTCGACAACGTAGGAGAAGAGGCCCCACCAAGCTCCCTATTGCGAGTGAGGGGCCGCATTGCCGTCTCGCTTACACTCGTGGTGT
>NW_014333788.1:0-355 GCF_000341935.2 Cephus cinctus | reverse complement strand
ATTGTTTTCCATTTGTCAAATAAAACACATGAAAATCGGGAATGAACTATAGCAATCGTAGAAAAGTAATAGTGAACGGAACCTTTTGAAGAATATGCCGCGAACCCATGAAGGCATACAATGTTGCAAGCAAACTGAAAACATTCCCGCGGCTTCTGCTAGCCTTTTTCAGTTCTTTCTTCTAGTTTGAGTTTCTTCTGGTTTAAAATCATGTACACTGAGCGTCATTAATAGGTCCATCTTTTAGTGCAGTGAGGTAAGAGAGGATACTGGGCGGTGCCTGCTCACGTACCTCTGCCTGTGCGGGTAACGCAGAGAGCACTACGGTGCGAGCGAGATGCCAGAGCGTCGCTCG
>NW_014333787.1:0-1367 GCF_000341935.2 Cephus cinctus | reverse complement strand
GTTCTCGTTTGTGGTCTGTGAACTATGTCTTTCTCGATTGTCGTTCGCCCCGGTATTAACATGTGGTGTATACTCTTGTCTCGCGATTTCCAGCTCCCGCTGAAGCAGATTTCGTTCCCTTCGCAATAATTCGTTCTCTCGGCGTATTAACTCGTCCTCCGTCGGAGCATTCCTTGTACCATGTCCCTGGACTCTAGTCTCGACGCCTTCGTGATAGTCGTTCTCCGACTCAGATGCATTTTCCTCGTGCTCCCCAATGCTCTCGACCAGTTTTTCGCGTTCCTCGTTAAGACGTTCCCATATGGCCGCGTCAAAACTTGTCAAGCGTTTTATCAGTTCGGCTTTAGCACCCACCACTGACAAATTATTTTCACGAAGAAAATCTTTCAATTCGGCGACAGTATACTCAGAGGGTTCTTTGGCTGCCATCTTGATACACTTCACGCGATCGCTTGACCGGCCCGCCAGAGAAAGTTTACTTCTTCTTCTTCTCCACGCGCACTTTTGCACGCAGCAGCACACTGTTATTGTTTCTTTGTCTTTCCACTAAATCGAGACACTTCCTCAAGAGTTAGTGGCACTATGATTTTTATAATCACCTATCCTAAAAAGGTTTGTTTGTCCGTGTAACGATACACGGTGGCACTATGATTTTTATAATCACCTATCCTAAAAATGTTTGTTTGTCCGTGTAACGATACACACGAATTTTTTCCACACAGTAAAACAAATTATTGTCACGTTCCACGGTTTTTTTTTTTTCACACAGCAATTACCCGTATCGACTGCAACCGCAAATAGTTAGCACCAAGCTTCAATTTCGGATTAGTCTCGGTAATTATCGATTAACACACAGCAAAATATTCGCGACACCCAGCACCGAATATTCCCCACTGATCGCAAATAACACACAGTATTCACGATAGTTCTCTTACGGCGACACACGCGCGTGTTTCCTTCACTTAACTTTGGTACGTGTTCATTATCCCGCGATACAAAACGCGTTTTTCCCGTATTTTGTTATCCCGCGTCTTACTCGCTTCGAATCCCACTTCTGAAAAACTGTAGGCACTTTGGATGGGAAACAAGGAATCGAACTCTAGTCTTCATAAGTAGAACGGTCTTTATTCTTTCTTTTCTACAAGCACACACTGTGTTTACGCCCTAGCGTCTCTGCGACGACTACTGCTTTGTCTTCTTACTTCCCCCTCCTATATCGAGACTTCTGCCCTACGCGCGAGAGCTAGGCAACGTTGCTATGTTCTAGGAAATAGTCGACCGTTGCGCTTTGTTTACATTAAAATGCCTACAAAGTAATTTTTTCTTTCAAATATATATTTTTCATTTAATTTGTTTTTATGAAATCT
>NW_014333786.1:14361-15994 GCF_000341935.2 Cephus cinctus | reverse complement strand
GGAGATCGTTACCAGTGATAAATGAATGCAAATGAGAGCTATCAAAGGATGTAGTCAAAAGATCGGCATTGAAATCACCAAAAGTAATAAGACTAGTATAGGATGGCGAGAGACGTGAGAAGGAAGCCTCAAACTCAGATAGATAGCCAACTTTAGGTGGACGGTACACAACAGCCAGTAGCAAGCGCGACTCACTGGGAACGTCCACATCTAGGAAAATGTACTCAGGTTTAGAGCAATACTCACTTCTGGAGATTTCAAGCAGGCTTGCACTTAAGGAGTGGTGAACGTAAATCGCAACACCGCCTCCCCCTCTCCCGATCCGATCGCAGCGAAACAAACAGTACCCGTCAAGACTCACAGCGCTGTCAGGAATGTGTGGTTTAAACCACGTTTCAGATACCGCGATACAGTGGAAGAAACGGTTTTTAAAATAGTGCCGGAACTCATCAATGTGAGCAGCTACTGATTGAGCATTGACGTGGTACAGACTGATCCCGGTAGAGAGGCGAGAAGCGGGAGCGGATTGTGACGAAGTTGACCATCATATCGGTATCTTGGCGAAGTCATCCCGCTGTTCAATCTTTTGGGAGGTAGTGGCGCCGTCCTTCCTAACGTAGATGAAGCCGTGGCGTATCCAGACCCTGAGGTGACGGTGAGGCTTCACATAGGCGCGGGTGTCGACGAGGAGTTTGTGCTTGACAGAGGATAGACGCTCATTGAGGTACACACGAGAACCCGGTAAAGACGCGTCAATATCCGAGGCCAAAAGCACAGGCTTCTTCTTCTTCTGAGCGATCCATGAGTCCCGAATGAAAATAGTAGTGAAGCGAATTATCAGTGGCGGTGCACCTCCAGCCTTGGGTGGTAGGCGAAAGGCATCCGCAACGTCGCCAGACTTGGTGACAATGCCCAAGGAGCGAGCGAGGAGTACAATAGTCCTCTCAACGGTAACATCAGGAGCAGAAAGAAGCCCAGTGACAACTATCTGTGTGTCAAGGTTACGCTGCATAAGATGCTCGACTTGAGCTTTAAGAGCAGCACCATCATCAGAGCAGAGTTCGGGATCCCGAGAAAGTCGTTCCTCAAGGGAGTCTATACGTTGTACTAACGCAGTATTATGCTCCTCGAGAGTCTGACATCGTGCCGCCAGGGAAAGATCAGCTGCCTCAAGAGAACTGCATCTAGTGCTCATGGCTCACATGTCAAGTGCCAGCTGTTGTACAGAAGTGGCCATATCCTGCGTGGTCACTGTAAGCTCAGACACAATGCCCTTTATGATAGGAAGTTCTCTTAAGTCGGTACGTTGATTCTTAAGCTCATCCATAATATCTTTCACCAGTGCGGTTAAGGAGGTTAACTGGGCAGACGTTGAAGTTGACGAAGAAGCAGTAGATTTATCCATGATGGTCCGGGCAGAAAGTCGAGTATGTGGAGTGATCTTGTCTGCAGAAAGGCCGATACCTTCAGAAGATGGCAACGGTGAGTAGCAGGGCTTGCAGCGCAGGCACAGGAATTGTGGAGCCGAGTTGGACCCACCAGTCAGGCACGAAGGATGAGCATAAGCGTTGCAAGCAAAACTAGCGCACTTAATAGCCTTGGTGACGGATATGAACTTTTTGCACACATTACA
>NW_014333786.1:1426-14004 GCF_000341935.2 Cephus cinctus | reverse complement strand
GGGATCCCGAGAAAGTCGTTCCTCAAGGGAGTCTATACGTTGTACTAACGCAGTATTATGCTCCTCGAGAGTCTGACATCGTGCCGCCAGGGAAAGATCAGCTGCCTCAAGAGAACTGCATCTAGTGCTCATGGCTCACATGTCAAGTGCCAGCTGTTGTACAGAAGTGGCCATATCCTGCGTGGTCATTGTAAGCTCAGACACAATACCCTTTATGATAGGAAGTTCTCTTAAGTCGGTACGTTGATTCTTAAGCTCATCCATAATATCTTTCACCAGTGCGGTTAAGGAGGTTAACTGGGCAGACGTTGAAGTTGACGAAGAAGCAGTAGATTTATCCATGATGGTCCGGGCAGAAAGTCGAGTATGTGGAGTGATCTTGTCTGCAGAAAGGCCGATACCTTCAGAAGATGGCAACGGTGAGTAGCAGGGCTTGCAGCGCAGGCACAGGAATTGTGGAGCCGAGTTGGACCCACCAGTCAGGCACGAAGGATGAGCATAAGCGTTGCAAGCAAAACTAGCGCACTTAATAGCCTTGGTGACGGATATGAACTTTTTGCACGCATCACAGTGCACAGCAAGCATGGGTGCATGAAGGAGTTGTAAATAAGTGACAAAACCATACAACCATTTACAGCCGATAAGGCAGTTTGGTAGGCGGCAGATTATATAGTTCTGTATATAGTTACGCTATTTGTATAGTCTTTATATAGTTAGGCAAAACAGACGAACGTAAACACACCGAGAAGCACGGTAACAGCTGACCGATTGGAACTGATAAGAACAGCTGTGACACGCACGCGCAGAGATATCAACGGCTCGCACGATAATTTTCACGCACGCACATTGAAGGCAGAAAAAGAAAACTAAATTAAAACAAGAATATGTACTCAGAAAATCTACAATGGCACTTGAACACACACGCGCGCGCAATCCCACAACATAGGCACAGGAAGATGTGAGTTTATGAACAGATAGACTTGAAAATTAATAATTGCCAGAGCAGAACAACAAAGAGACACCTGTACAGCGGCCATTACCAAGCCTTGCTTCCTTTACCCCACTTTTTATGTGAGTTGGAAGCCCCCAGCCCAAAGTAGGATGTTTCGGCGCCGTGACGTTTACATTCCATCCCCCGAGGGAGAACACATCCTGAGAGTCGGATGTTTCCACTCTGTACGCAATGAAGGTACTTTCTCTATCGGCAGGCTATTCCTTATATGTAAACTCGTCTTTGAGGAGGTTTACATTTATGTGCATCAAGGCCTGCTCCAATTCCTCTTCTCGCCCGGGGACGGACATCGTGACGTACTTGCGGTATCCCCAGTGGTCCATACCTGCAAAGATGTCCATGTGATCATGCGGGAATGTCTCACCCGCTCCCACTAGAGGGTACGACAGGTGGGATAGAAGCCATCCCTCCTTACCGGTATCCCCCACCCCGCTGTTAGAGGACATGAAGACGACAGAAGTGTTGCGATCATGGAGGGAGAGGGAGAGGGAGGGGGAGAGAGAGAGAGAGAGAGAGAGAGAGAGAGAGAGAGAGAGACTGGGCGAATTTCTTTGGTGCCTTGAGGGCGGCCGCTTTTGAGCTTGATGCTGTACGGTTTATTTCGCTAATTTTGTGGTGAGATCTTTCGCTTCCTTAATATTTTCCGATTTTTGGCATATTGAAGATTTTAGACACGTGCACGGCTAAACCGTCCATTTAGCCGGTGACGAATTTTCTTTGTCGTTATCGGGCGAATGTCTTTCCGCCTAGTATAGTATAAAGGACGATAGTGGTGTTAGTATTTATATTTTTGAGTTTCCGATTTTGCGCTTTTCTGTCTGATTGGGTGTTTGCTATTCTTTTATAATTAACGAACTTTCTGGACTCTTCGCCTAGTGTACACGTGGGAATCTGCCTGCACGCGTGTTTAACCCCGGATTAACCGGCTTGGTTGTTCTATAGTCAGATTCTCGCGCGGCCGGTTATATTGTTTGCCCATTATTATAAGATATCGTTTACCGTGAAATTATTCTTCTTCTTCTGAAAAATTATTGTGACACTTCCGAACTCTAAGTTCGGTTAAATTTAGTAGCAAGCTCACGCCGTCTTTAGTTTGCCTAATCTTATGTTCCTCTTTCGAAGTCAAATACTTTAAACCAAATTCTTTTCTTTCTTTGAGCTAATCTTTTGTGGCTTTTGCTGAAGTGTAATTCCGAATTTAATATTCCCATTTTGTATGCGATATCTTCCGTTCTGATGGCTGCGATTTCTTGCTGGTGTGCCGTATCTGATTATCGTTGCCGAACATTATTATAATTTCATCGTTATATTCGCTGTGGAACTTTTGTGAATTTTGCGTATTGCACACGTCCTTCCGACGTCGCGTGCCAGCCGCCCTCCGAGGCGACCTTGCTTGTTGACGTTCCTCGACGTCGCGCCTTCGGCCGATTTCGAAACTGTACTACCCGTTCCGAGAACGTCTTACCGTGGCAACGATAATGACATACTTCTTATAATATTCTATATTTTTCTGACTGTGATATATTTTTCTGTGCCATATCTCATATTAATTTATTGTGATATCTCTAATTCGTGTGCTACTTTTCGTGATCGCAATTTTCGAACTGGTGTTTGCGAACCCGCGTGTATTATCCTTTGTCGGGTTCCTTCGTAGTTATAATTCTTTGGCGTGACTCTTTCGTATTACGGTTGTTGATCGCGGTTATAATTTCGCGCGTGTGATAATTGGAACCGCGCAGATCGTTCCGCTGCCGTTCCTCTGCCGTTCCTTGCGTTTCGATTTTTCTCCGTATCGCTATTGGGTTTATTTTAATTCCAAACGAATTTGTTAGTTTATTCCGAGTAATTCGATTCTTCCGATCATATTATTTTCCGTGGATTCGTAGTCTAGAAGTATCGATCCCGCGTGCACTCGTGTGCGCGCTCACGCGTATCGTCCTCGGTCGTGGTTTTCCGAGAAGCAGACTGCGTCTATAGTCTCCTAAGTTATATTTTTTTTAGGTCTATATTTTACGGTTTAAAATCCTTATTCCTGCGACGGGCAAAACATATGACTATTATACAGGTGCTCTCTCGCGGATAAGGATGAAACAGGGTCAGCAGGTCGGTGAATTTTACGATAAGATACGGATCCTCCTTAGCGGTGGGCGGTCTGCATATCGGACACAACATAACATTGACCCACTTCCGATTTTAGATACCGATCATTGTGAATTAATTTTATGATTTTTGTAAAACTATGCTTGGCTTTCGCTCGCACTCTCCCTAATGCCTGAGTTAATGATTTTTGTAATTTTGCTATTGCGTCCATGGATTATTTGGAATTTTGTCCTGCTTAATACAGCTCTGGTGCGTTAACTATTTAATTTGGATTACTTTCTTGTAGTTGTTTGTATCACTTTCCTATAAGTCCTTGACTGAGATCCTTCCTTCCTTACCTCTTGAACGCCGCGACGCTTCCGACGAGCTAGTGTCACGTGCCGTGCCAAGATTCGCCGATAGAGACGCTCGTCGGAAACGCCGCGAAATAAGTCCAAGTCGCGTCCTGTACACGAAGGAGGGCGATATTTTTGCTCGCCCTACGTATTATGATCATCCCTCACTCGCGGAGAAGAGTTCGCGCTCTTCTTATTACACCAGCGATTCTCGGCCGACATACCGAGAAGATGGTGAATATCGCCACGCGCGTGAAACGCGATCGCACTATCAGGATGGTGACCGATCATACGATCGGCGAAGGTATGACGCGAATCGTTATTATGGCTCGCGCACCCCATCTCTTGCGTATCGGGATTCCCGGCGGGAATATACGGTTCGACAGGAATCGCCTGATCCTGATCTTTCACCAAGACCGAGCGGAATTTTGAAGCACCGCCCGTGAAGTGGGGACTATACCCGAGAGAGTGAGCGTCACGGGCGACCCAGCAGCGGATGTTGCCATTGTTCTAGGGTACGAGTCGATCGTTCATCCAGTCCGGTTGATCGTCAATCTTTAAACTACCAGGAAGCTCGTCGTCCAAGTCCGACGGCGAGCCGATCACAAGAAATGCACCATGCAAGTCGCCTGGACGAGAAGCAAAATACGGTGAAATTCCTGGAAAGGTCTACACCGTCCTCTGGACGAGCGCCTCAGTAGAATCACCGGTAGTGGAAATGTCAGCCCCGGAACTTCGTAACCGAGTAGGACGATTTTTCTTAGGTACGGGCTCGGACGCCAGCCTTATTAAACTGAGGGCAATAGATGAAGATCAGACAATAAATACGGATGAGATATTCAAAGTCTCAGGAATCGCGGAAAAGGAAATACTAACACTTGGTACCGTATTAATTCACTTCACGGACAAGCCGACAAAGTTCAATGTCATGTACGATTTACCGTTAGCAGCCGATGTGTGGCGGCACCAAAAGGGCTGTTCCTGGGCGAAGCCCTAGTCACCCAGACCAACGGCCTATGCCACATGATGGCGATTAATACCTCGAACGAGGATATAGAAATTCAACCAGGAGCACGGGAATTAGTCTCATTCACTTACTGTAGTCCCGATGGGAAAACTGAGCTCGAGGATACCGAGTCAACGGACGTAGACGCTGTTCCCCCGGCAGACCGCGTAACCGCCATTTTGGCTGCATTACGATTAGACCATCTCAACCAAGAGGAACAGGCACACGTTCGTGAAATTATCGAAGAGTACCCCGAACGATTCAAGCTCCAGGGCGATAAGTTACGATGCACGGACCGCGTCTATCATAGAATTCCAACTGTTGATGACTTGCCGATAAACACCACACAGTACCGATTTCCGGTTGTTTATAGGGATGAGATCGAACAACAAGTACTAACGAAACTACGCGATGGGATAATTACTCCGTCACAATCGCCATATAATTCGCCGGTGTGGATAGTGCCTAAGAAACCTGATTCTCAGGGCCGTCCGCGCATGCGAATGGTGATAGACTTTCGCAATCTCCCAAGTCCGACGGCGAGCCGATCACAAGAAATGCACCATGCAAGTCGCCTGGACGAGAAGCAAAATACGGTGAAATTCCTGGAAAGGTCTACACCGTCCTCTGGACGAGCGCCTCAGTAGAATCACCGGTAGTGGAAATGTCAGCCCCGGAACTTCGTAACCGAGTAGGACGATTTTTCTTAGGTACGGGCTCGGACGCCAGCCTTATTAAACTGAGGGCAATAGATGAAGATCAGACAATAAATACGGATGAGATATTCAAAGTCTCAGGAATCGCGGAAAAGGAAATACTAACACTTGGTACCGTATTAATTCACTTCACGGACAAGCCGACAAAGTTCAATGTCATGTACGATTTACCGTTAGCAGCCGATGTGTGGCGGCACCAAAAGGGCTGTTCCTGGGCGAAGCCCTAGTCACCCAGACCAACGGCCTATGCCACATGATGGCGATTAATACCTCGAACGAGGATATAGAAATTCAACCAGGAGCACGGGAATTAGTCTCATTCACTTACTGTAGTCCCGATGGGAAAACTGAGCTCGAGGATACCGAGTCAACGGACGTAGACGCTGTTCCCCCGGCAGACCGCGTAACCGCCATTTTGGCTGCATTACGATTAGACCATCTCAACCAAGAGGAACAGGCACACGTTCGTGAAATTATCGAAGAGTACCCCGAACGATTCAAGCTCCAGGGCGATAAGTTACGATGCACGGACCGCGTCTATCATAGAATTCCAACTGTTGATGACTTGCCGATAAACACCACACAGTACCGATTTCCGGTTGTTTATAGGGATGAGATCGAACAACAAGTACTAACGAAACTACGCGATGGGATAATTACTCCGTCACAATCGCCATATAATTCGCCGGTGTGGATAGTGCCTAAGAAACCTGATTCTCAGGGCCGTCCGCGCATGCGAATGGTGATAGACTTTCGCAATCTCAATGAAAAAACGGTATCTGACGCTTATCCACTGCCCAATATACTAGATATATTGGACCAGTTGGGCCAGGCGCAGTATTTTTCAACGTTCGACTTAGCCAGCGGATTTCAACAAATTCCCATGGATCGCAAGGATCGAGCAAAAACCGCTTTCTCTACTTTAAACGGACATTATGAATATGCGAATTTCTTCGTCGAGCGGTTGCTTACCTCGGACACATAGTAGGCCGTGATGGTCTCAGAATGGATCCAAAGAAATTAAGAGCAGTAGAGAAATTTCCTGCCCCGAAAACTCAGATGAATATGCGTCAGTTTCTGGGTTTAGCCGGTTACTACCGACGGTTTATACCAAATTTCTCAGCGCGCGCAATGCCATTATTTGACCTACTAAAAAAAGGGTTAGCCTTCTCGTGGGGATCTCCGCAGAGGAGCAGCTTCAGGGACCTTCGCAAAGCGTTATGCAGGGAACCAGTATTGCAGTACCCTGACTTGGATAAGCAATTTATTTTAACAACAGACGCTTCGGACATCCCTATAGGTTTGGTACTATCTCAAGAACATGACGGGCAAGATTTACTGATAGCTAATTATTCAAGGGTACTAACAAAGGCTGAGAGAAACTATTCTGCTACGGATAAGGAATGACTGGCGATCATTGATTCGATAGAACATTTTATTACCTATCAGTATGGTAGAAGGTTTAAGCTTGTTAGCGACCATGAACCCTTGAAATGGATAGGAGCCATGGATGATCCTGGAAAACGGCTTACGCGGTGGAAATGGAAAATGAGAAGGTACGACTACGAATTTGTCTATAAGGCCGGGAAATTGAACGTCAACGCGGATGCGCTTTCTCGAAACCCAGTAATTTCAGGAAAATCAAGCTCGGAGTGTTCCGGAAGCGACAGCACCAAAAAGGTACTTCTGATAAACTCGAACAATGTGCCGACATCCGCACACGGGGGAAATAGTATGACGAGAACAAGGGGTCGGGGGAGACCACCGGGACCCTCTAGACGGGCGGGAGTTACTAGACTTTCGGCGACTCAAAACCCTAGTGGCATTGCCGCTAGGACACGTTCTCGCACGCAATCTACTCCCGCGGTGCCCACAATATCCGAAACCGATGAGTCAAGTACCGAGGCATCTGATCCGCCGATACAGAGAATACATCGTAGTACGCTACCCGCACCTCTCCTACCATCGAGGCGCCCGCTAACTCCAGCGGAGTTGCCGCCTAAGAACACTGAACCCGAGCTGTCGGCAAGGCCGAGCGGTTCACTGACCACCAAGACACCCGACACCGTTGTTGTCAATCTGAGTTCTGTTGACGAGGGCTCGGACGATAGTGTGTTCGATGAGCAGGTTCAATCCGGAAAGTCCCCTATCGAACCGAAGGAGCATACAGAGGGAAATCCACAACCAACTGTCCCGGAGTTAGAAAGCGACTATCGGAAATTCGTGAAATTACGGGGGAAAACATCAACAAGGCGAAAGAAGACTCAAAATGGTGCTATGACGAAAAGGCCCGGCCATTTACCGGCCGCGTAGGCGACGAGGTCTGGGTGAAAAAGGAGGTCCGGAAGGGTAAGTTTGATGGTCAATATCATGAACCATATACTATAGTAGATGTAACCGATAGGAATAATGTAATATTGAAAATGCCAAATGGTCACCTAATTCGTAAACATGTAGATGCCGTAAAATTGTCGTATGAGTGAATGCATTGGAATGTAAGAATGAACACTAGGAATTGATAAGCAATTTCCTAATATCCTCACGCGCAACACACGCTGGCGGACGAATAAGAGGATCCAGTGACACCGGCAATACCCGAAACCATGGGGACTGCAGCTGGAGGACTTTCTCACGTCTTACCAAGAGGAGAATCCGCAACTCGGTAATGTTGACCGAAATACGAGGTCGAGTACGTGATGATAACAAGGGAAGCCTATACTAGTCCCTACAGAACGTGGGAAAGCAGAGGTTGCAAAAAGGAGTGAGCAGAGAGCTCGACTCCCTACCATAAGAGATTCAGTCGTCAGTAGGCAGACAACTTACACGGAACTCGTTAGTCACTCCGTCTCCTCATACTTAGACATTTTAATGGTCCGCTACATTCAAGTAACCATCGAAGACAGTAGAGATTCAGAATCAGTACTGGTCAGTGAAGTGCAACACGAATTAGAATCACCTCAGTTACTACACGGATCCGCAATATTCGAAGTGAACTTAGGGTACGATCTGAATTTCGTTAGAAGCAGTGGTGTTGATCCGGGAGTAGCCCTTTTTGACGCGGGTGCCGTGCGAATAGAAACAGCGGCGGGGTCGGTACGGTCACTTGCGAGAATACTAATATATTTTCCTGACGAGCAGCATACTCCGTATTTGTTTCACATTGTAACAGATTTTCCCGGGAACTCCGCGGGTGTCATCGGACTATTATCGGCATTTACCTTCAGTACATTTCCTTAGAGATTCTAGAGAGATTCCAGCACATTGACAGCTTAGTGCGACATCCCGCGCAAACTATATCCTAACGGGAAAATTCTGAGCGTCCACTCGCTCGAATTTGGCCTTCCCACCTTCACAATACATCTCCTTTCGAGTGATGTTCTGAGCGATTACCCGCTCGAACATTACTATTCTCCCAATATATCTCCTTTAGAATGATGTTCTGAGCGATTACCCGCTCGAACATTACTATTCTCCCAATATATCTCCTTTAGAATGATGTTCTGAGCGATTACCCGCTCGAACATTACGAATTTCCAAATACTGAGATTCTGAACGATAACCCGCTCGAACTCGGTATAACACCCCGACCATTACAAGCTCGGAGCGAAACCCGCTCGAGTGTTGTATGATCGAACCCTAGACACCTCCAGTTATCGCTGCATATACTCCGAACCGACAGCGAGTGCACCGGTAGAAAGGGGGCTGTGTCGATGTCCGACGATAAGGTTGACTCGGATTATTATTATTACCACCAATTGAGGGCTATTAAAATCAAGCGCGACCTCTGCTGCTCGTCTCGGGAATTATTACGAAATTTCATGGTACGCCGCGCGGGAGTGAAAAATCGGGAAAACCGGGCGGAAGCTGTAGCCAGTGGTAAAGTGATGCATTGTGATCATCATATCGGATGACCCGTGGAACCAAGGGCCCCTTTAACTCAATCAAAGGGGATCGGACAAGGAAACGCGATCAGTGGCTCCACAGAAAGCTCCTATATAGCAGCACGCTATAAGGGAAGGCCTGTGGCGATAGTGAAGCCGATAGTGGCTGACCGACTGTACGTGCATCCGGGCCCTTCAACATCCGTTGAACCAGCCACCATCGACTAAGAAATCGCGGTTGTAATGCTGGAGTGAGATTTGGAAATATCCGGCAAGAATAGTAGAAACATGATGGAAATCTGGATACTAGTGCTTTTGATCCTTGTGACTCCGGGGGAGAGGAGTTTGAACGATCAGAATTCGCATCAGAACATTGCGATAAAAGATCATCCCCGATTATATTATATAAGGGTAACTCCGCTACGACTACAACATGTAGATTGGAGAGTAAGTGTGTTTATAGAAGTGGAAAAATTCAAAAATGACTTTCCGGAAATAGGTAAGCAATTGGACAATGCACTGGACGCCTGTCAGCAGGTAAACTCGCTAGACACTTGCCGCGAACTCCTGCAACATGACCTTCTCAGGGATCAATTAAGGATTGTCAAAACAACAGTGAGGGAGTTGGGGCATGCGGCGATCGCACATGAACTTCCACCTACCATAGACCGCGAGCCCTTACGTACCATGAAGTAGCGTTCAGTACCTCTTGGAATAATTGGATCGATCAGTAAATCGTTATTCGGGACAATGAACCAAGAAGATGCAGAATATATTCACTGCTAGATAGACCGACTCTTTGCGGATCAAACAAATTTAACACAGCTGATAGGGAGACAGATGCACATCAGCGCATCACGGTTGCAACAACTCCATGAGGATCACGTAAGCGAGTCCCGAAGAGTGGATAAACTGTACGACGGAATAGATGGGCTTTGGAAACAGCTACAGACCTTGGACAAAGAGAATGCAAAGATCAAATTTAATGCGGAGCTAACGAGATTCGCGTATCGTGCTCAATTAAAACTGGAACAGTACGTGAAGGTTGGAGAGGAATATCTCCGAGTGATCTCTGCGGCGCGAGATGGCCGATACGATACAGCCATTCTACATACAGATCACTTGACAGCGATCTCCCGGGAAATTCAACTTCAAGCTCCAGAGTTTGAGTTTCCATTGGGCGTAGAGTCTTTAAGGGGCGAAATCTTAGCACGTATAATACGCACTGACCTAGTGTGCCATCGAGGCCGCCTCATTATCGTACTACATATCCCGTTACTCGACAGAACGCGTTATTAGTTATATCATATGCACCCATGGCCGGTGCCTCAGGCAGGAGGTCAGATAGGGTCGGCTTACGTAACTCCGGCCGCTCCATAGTTTGCCATTTCAGAAGACCGAAGAACATACTTTCTGGCCGATGCACTATACATTGCGGCATGTGTGCGAATAATTTCCAATTACATTTGTACCATAGAAGCACCCGTCTATGAAGCATCTGTCACTGGAAGATGCGAAATAGAAATGGTGACTCGTCCATCGATATCAGCTTATCAGCAGTGGAACGTCCGTGTCACTCCATGGCATGGTCCATTCTGGAAATACCTGCCTGCTCAAGGGGGTTGGTTGTACTCACTTGCTCAACCAGAAACGGTACACATACTCTGCCCGGGACTAGTTGACACCACCGAGAAATTAAGTGGCGCAGGTGTATTTCACCTCAGTGCGAATTGCGTAGGACGGACGCGTAGCGCAACGCTGACTGGAATTAGAGCTTATGAAAGCCAGCAGCAATATTTCTACGCTCCAGAAGCCACTCTAAATGTGAGCCTGATAGCACCAATACTAAAGGATCTTCCGGACGAGAGGATATTGCCGTCAGCACTAGACGAATCCAATGGGATATCCCACTCATGGAAGTATCAACAAGATGGCGAATCGCTATTCGATATCGAACAGAAGATCATGGAGATTGGGACGCACAGAAGGAACAAGCAGCAGCGGCAACATTGGACCATCGTTGGATTCTCTCTCCAGGGGCTCTTCGTGCTGGTTCTCTGCGGTTATTTTTGTAAAAAGTTTATCTGGAAACGAAACTGTTGTGGATGGTTTACTCCCCGGAAGAACGACGTTGAAGCAGGGGAAAAAAAGCCATTACCTCGTAAACGCACAGGCCACCTTTATCGTATCCGCAACAATGGTACAAGAGCCGCCACGAAAGACTCAAGCGAACCCGAGATCAGGTTCCCACCGACAATCGTTGGCACCGGGATTCTCCCGCGCCAAGAGGCTCAGGTTGATTAATCCTAAACTATAACTCTAGACATAACACTATTCGTAGGAAAATTGTTCACAATGGGACGGGCGCGACGACCACCAAGAAAACAAAAACTAAATCTTAGCCAAAGGCAAAGGAGTATATTTTATTATTGAGGAAACAAAAATATATATGTATATTTTCCTCCAAATGAAGAAACGAGCTCCTCGGCCCGGTCACGTTAACAATTGAGGGTGAACAATCGTTGTAACCCCAGGGGGTCGCCAACGGAAGCGTCGCTCCAAATAATCTCGGCCCTGCACCTCAACGCCTCCCGGCGTTGCTGTATGGCTGTCCTCTCGTTGATTGTGGCTCGCCAAGGGCGACCCCTCCGTTTTGAAGGGATCAGGATTCCCCCAGTATCCTAAGGCCAAGCGAAATAATGATAAAACAATTCCTCAGGAAGGGAGTAGATAACGAACGACGAACAATAATAGCGGGAACTTACCAACAACACCTGCAACTCCAATGGAGGTGGCCCTTCGCAGACGAAGGCGGCATAGATACCATGTCTTGTCATCCTGATGTTTTCCATGGCCGAGTACGCTTGTAAGACTGAGGAATCGGGGACGCGAGGCTCCTCAGGAAAAGCCCCCGGGGACCAAAGGAGATTGAGTGGTACAAGGAAGGGGCATAGACGACAAAGGATACCTTTAGAAGAAATTGCAACGGTGGCAGTCGCAGAAAAGATACTGCCAATGCGATAGTCTTACTAGAATTATAATCCAGACCCTGTCAGCGTATTCATAAGCTTAAGCAGTAGCGTAAGATCTTCACTTACCGTAAGAAATTTTTTTTTTATATATACACTTGTCAAAATCTTTACCATGCGTGGCCCTAGAGCATCGAGGCGTCGTCGGATTGCTTGCCAAAGGCGATTGAATCGACGAGGGCGTCGATACTTAAGGGGGGGATGCTGTCACGTGCCGTGCCTTTTGAACTTGGATCTCGCACACACATATATGCAACAGAGAAACCACACGAGCTCGAAGATGCCGACTCCAGCAATATGTGAGGAAGCTAGCTTCCGGTCTTATCACACCAAGAACGTGCCGAAACGTGTGAACTCAAAATTCCAGGATTCACGCGAGCTGGTAAAACCGCTGAATTTGTAAGATTTGCCCCTACCTGTCCACGTACTTTCAGCAGAAAGTAGGTTGGAGCAGGGAAGGCAAATCAGTCTCCAGATACACACCAGAGCGCATAGTTCG
>NW_014333786.1:0-1221 GCF_000341935.2 Cephus cinctus | reverse complement strand
CCAGATACACACCAGAGCGCATAGTTCGGGCTGGAATAGCTCCTCACAAATTGCATCGCGCGGCGGCTATCATTCTCACGGGAGTTCCGCGTACTGTTACCTATCGCCGTATGTAAGTCGATTAAGACGTATCGAGCCCTACGAGTTGCACGCGTAGCGTATTAGTCAATGTGAGGTTAGATAGTAGTATTCTGATTTTTGCCACGAACAATACTCTCGTGTAAGTTAAGTGATTACTAAAGTGAAGGATCTCGAGTCGTGAGAAGAAGAATTGCCAACACCAAGGCAGCGTGGGCGTCTAACGTTGCACGCTGAATGAACGTACGAGAGTGAGTATGCAGGAGTGAGTGTGGACACGGCATTACGAGATCATTGTAACCTAGCTGTAAGACCATCTGGCACTTTCTTTATTTTCTATTTTAATAACTAGCACTTAAGCAAAATTGGGTTGTAACAATATATTCGAATCATTTCATTGGGATTATCTTTGATTAAAATAGACCATTGATAGAAATAAAATAGATCTTTGATTTAAATAGACCATACACCAATTCCTCCACCTAACGGCATTCCAAAGGACCGGGCCTGTATAGGACGGCAGTCAAGAACTTATCCAGAACAAAAATAAATATAAACTTCCACGCGTAGCGTGGGAGATTAACTTTGTTAGACGTGTGGTAACGCTCTGCACGTCACACTAGCCTCTGAAGCGGCGTACCGTGGGACGTATAGTGGTCGATTTTGGTACGATCTTTCGAGTTCCGGATAACCTTTATGTTTAGTTACGTTTTAGGATACCTTTTTCTTGGCCATGGTGCCCCTATCCGTTTTGAGTGGCCATGTTGCCTTTAGGTTAGTTAAGTTAGTATCTTTTCTTGGCCGTGGTGCCCTTATCTGATTTTGCGTGGCCGTGGTGCCCCTATCTGATTTTGCGTGGCCGTGGTGCCCTTAGAATTAGTTCGCCTGGTGGCATCTTTAGTTTTCGTTCGCCTGGTGGCAGATTTAGGTTTAGTTTCCGTGGTGGCAATTGGTTACCCCGGACTTTTGTGTCGACAACGAGCCTAGGGCTCGTGGTGCTCCTTAGAGGGTATCTGGTGCCCAACCAACCTTTTGAGTTTGCCGAGACCACTCACCCTCCCGATTTCCGCTTTGTAAAGTTCAGTTTTGTCGACGACCGTGAATATCGTCACAATATATATATATATATATATATATATATAT